>NC_080473.1:12350000-12650000 GCF_030265055.1 Doryrhamphus excisus | reverse complement strand
GTATTGTAATGGTTGTTGTATTTTGAGGTATGTATATAATATAATATATAATGTGAGCTCTTGAGCTTTTCTGTTTCACTCATTGAAAATTGAATTTAAAATTTAAAATTTAAAATTTAAAATTTAAAATTTAAAATTTAAAATTTAAAATTTAAAATTTAAAATTTAAAATTTAAAATTTAAAATTTAAAATTGAGAGCCACATCCCCACTGCTGCGTTCAAACTATGATAAACAATGCGGAATTTTGGTTTCATATTTGAGTATTTTAAGTCACCACCTGATAAGTCAGGGAATTTAATCAGGGTTATTGATCCTATGCTGATTTTTCCAAGTGAAAATGTTATTAATTCAAAAGAAAACATTCTTTGTATTTTTCATTTCCACTGGATTTCACTGGTTACAACAAGCTGATGGTTCTTAGTCAGGGAAAGACTACTCGTCAAATACTGTTAAATACAAAATGTGCTGAAATTTGTATCATCTGAAGTAACGTATGGGCACGAGCTGACAGAATCAGATCCACGCAAATTGTGTCAGACTCACAAACAATTTTTTCTCAGTGATAACTGCTATTAACACAGCAGGTACCGAATTTGACGGAACTGGGCAAAGATTACTGCTTAATCGTCACTTCGGTTACTTTTTCAAACTGTGCAGGTTACCTTTTTGTCTACGAGTGTGGTAGTAGTCGTGAAACAAGAGCATGTTTTTTGCTTAATTGACGATTAAATTAAAAAACAACTAAGGAGAACATGTTAAAGTCATCTGGGATAACCCCACAATGCCTCAAGAAGTCCACTGACTTCTCCAAACCCACTTAACACCCTTAAAAAAATGTAATCTTCCAGCAAGACATCTGGCCCATTTGTCTTTTCAGAAAATGCTCCCCAGAGCCGGGCCTGGAATTTTTGCCAGGGCAAAAGTGTCATTAGAGAAGCCGCTCTTGTCACATGGTTGCCCCTCACCAACTGCTCATCACCGATCCTTGCCAACAGGGGAGACATCAGATGTGGAAGGGCCAAAGGCGCCAAGATGGATTGTCCTATTAATTCCGAAGCAAACTTCAGAGGAAGACTGAGTCCTCAGCCGTGATGCAAATGGGGGCTGCTACCATCCAACTCTCGGGAAGCCAGGGTTTGAACAGAAAAGCATTTGTCTCGTGACAGCCCCAGCTGTGGTGTGCTGGGGTGGCAACATCAGTGCCAGCAGGATCAATAAACCAATCCACCGAGCCGGAACCACCCTCAGTCTTAATCTGGAGAATCAGTAAGAAATGGGAGCTCACTCAACAATATTTAACATTACAAACAGTACTTATTTAAGTCCGTTTAATATCTGCGCCATTTGTAGCTCATGTATGGATATTATGGTCAACACTTTGGAAAGTTCCTTCCATAAACATAATGTCAGCTTTATCCATTCTAAAATACGCGTGTTTGGGATTGTCCTGCTCCTTTATAATTCCATCCATTCTGTGGATTTGATCATTTATTTATGAGGATAAATCGCTGAATCATTCACACATATACGCCCACACACAGTGTTGTGGAAAAAGGTCAGTAAAGATTAGCCAATTCTCCCGCTGCTCAGTGTCAGCTCTAAATTTGAGGGATTGAGAAGCCGAGAGGACTCGGATGTGAGAAACGATGAAGAATGGACAACTGTGGAGATATGCAGACATTTGTAAGAAAATAAAAAAGGTGAAAAAGTGAAAAAGTGGAGTAAAGGAATGAAATATAGAAATAGAAATAATGAGAAGAGGGTGGCGATGGGCGGATCTGAAGATGTGAGGAAGTGGACCACTGACTGATGGTTGGCATTTAGCTCGCTGATACCTCTAATTAAGTACAGTCGAGTATGATTGCACTTGTACTTATTCGGCAGCAAGGTGAAATGCTTTACTGTATATAGTGACAGAATATAATCTTCTCACTTTTCATACTTGAGCTTTGATGATAATGTGACATCACCTTTTCTGTTTTACTCATTGAAAATTGAATTTTAAATTTTAAATTTTAAATTTTAAATTTTAAATTTTAAATTTTAAATTTTAAATTTTAAATTTTAAATTTTAAATTTTAAATTTTAAATTTTAAATTTTATTATTTTATTTTATTTTATTTTATTTTATTATTATGTCTCCACTTTAAATGTAAGTTTCTTCTTTAATTGATTTAAAGTAAAGTAAAGTAAAGTAAAGTAAGGTACTTACTTTTACTTTAAGTAAAGTAAAGTGCGTTATAAATTACAATTATTTTATTTTATTTTATTTTATTATTATGACTCCATTTTAATTGTAAGTTTCTTCTTTAATTGATTTGGCTCTATTGACCCATGGTGCCGTTGTATAGAATGATACAACTGAGTGGAAAAATTATAACAGTGGTAAACTGAAACTGAAAATAACGTTATTTTTGCGTGTGCAGAGAAAGGATGATTGTGTATTTTAAAAAAAACACACGTGGAGAACATACAAACTCCACACAGTCTGGAGTTCTGGAGCAACAGAAACTAATTTGACTATAAATAAGTTAATGAAAGGACAATAACTAGACAGATTTAGCACTGGTATATGTTTTACACATAATGTGTAAGACTTGTCAAGGTCCATGCCTGAGCAAGCACACCTTTATGTCCTTCCTTATGACAAGCGGATGCTTGCAAGCTATTCATTTTCCTTTCAGCTAGTAACAATAGGTAGCACGGCAAAACGTGTACCTTTTTTTATTGTCAATCATCTGCTCAAAACATTACGCTCATTACTCGAGGTTGTCAGTGCTTGGCTCATTAAAACAAAGTAACTATGATTATATTTTGTCTTGACAGTCTTTCCTCTCTTCGACAACAAAGTGAAAGAGAAAGGTGTGCTCCGAAGTGGAAATGTTGAAAAGAAAGCAGGGAATGGAGGGACTCATTAAAAAGGTGGTACTATTAGGTTTTCATTGAGTGTTACACATACTTAACAGTACCTGCAGGAGGAGGCCTAGGAATATCAGTGTGTACCTACTGAACCCTGAATGCATCTCAAGTTGTCTTTAACAAACTTCTTGTAAGTGAGTCAGTGTGGTGAACGGAATGACCCCCGCAGGCGAATAATGACTGAAGTTGGCTTGTCGCCAAAATGATTCAATGCCAGTCTGGGTCCCTGTTGGATAATGATTACACGCCTATCCGACAACACCTTGACTACTCAGGCTGGGTTCTAGCGATGCACATGCGGTTCTGACTGACTTGATGAATTGTAGACAGCAGCATCTCCACAGAGAAGCAGATGGCTGTCCAACAGCGCTGATAAACTGACGCTAATGGGCGCACACCCCTTACATAAAAGACGTCACAATACAAGGTATGTTTATTCTCACTCCAAGAAATAGGAATAGGAATAGGAATAGGAATAGGAATAGGAATAAAATAGAATAGAAAGAATAGGGGGTGGCACGGTGGTTGTGTGGTTAGCGCGCAGACCTCACAGCTAGGAGACCAGGGTTTAATTCCACCCTCGGGCATCTCTGTGTGGAGTTTGAATGTTCTCCCCGTGCATGCGTGGGTTTTCTCCGGGTACTCCGGTTTCCTCC
The DNA here is from genome assembly GCF_030265055.1 of Doryrhamphus excisus. NCBI lineage: Eukaryota > Metazoa > Chordata > Actinopteri > Syngnathiformes > Syngnathidae > Doryrhamphus > Doryrhamphus excisus. Next base: position 12,646,423 of record NC_080473.1, on the reverse strand, counting down.
CACATTCCAAAAACATGCTAGGTTAATTAGCGACTCCAAATTGTCCATAGGTATGAACGTGAGTGTGAATGGTTGTTTGTCTATATGTGCCCTGTGATTGGCTGGCCACCAGTCCAGGGTGTACCCCGCCTCTCCCCCAAAGACAGCTGGGATAGGCTCCAGCACCCCCTGCGACCCTCGTGAGGAAAAGCGGTAGAAAATGAATGAATGAATAGGAAATAAGATAAGAAAGATAAGAAAATACTCCCTGTTCTGTTTTTGGTATCGTTGGCTTCTCAGTAAGCCTACAAGGTTGAGAGTCCAACATCTGTGAGTTCAAATGTGTGTTAATGATAAGCTAATGGTTCTGGAGGGAGACAAGCACGGAGGCTAATGTAGATGTCACAAACCTATGCCTGAATCCATCTTTCTGTCTATGTCAGCCCTCTTTAATGTTCTAATGATCAACAATCATAGACGTTGCAACAATCTGGCAACGTGTGGCTTAAGAAGGGCCTGATCGGAATTGCTCCCAGGTGCATTCATGCAGGTTGGCGATGCCGGTAGGACCAGCAGTGGACTGCAACACATAACAGACAAGCAGCAGCAGAGCAGCTCCAGCAGAAGATAACAATTACCTCGCATTACTTTACCTTAACACTGCATGAAGTCAGCCATGGCATGTACGACAAGATGAAAAGTGAAAGTGAAAAAATGTTCTCCTGCAGGCTACTGGGAAGCGACTTAACAGAGTGAAATTAATGTTTATATGCTCCACCCCCATGGAAAGACAGCACAGAGAAACGATGGAGGATACATACAAGAATGTATTCATGTGGACTGATTTTGCGTAAGACCGCATATAGACATGTGCTATTTTCTGCTACATTTATGATATCTGATGTGGAAGAGAACCTTTCACTGCTGTTTGATTGCCTTGTTTTCAACTCTTTCATATCTTTATATTATATGGACACATATAGACAAACAACCATTCACACTCACATGACAAAGAGATTCATCGTCTATGGAGCTTCGGGTCGTGCAGGAGCGTCAAACGGCAGACGGCTAAGTAGAGATGTTGCATGGGTGATCATTCAAGACTGACCCGCCACCTCTTGTGTTTTAATGACTGGCTGTTCAACAGGGCAACACTGCGGTTCATCATGTCTGCCTTCACTTCTTGAGACCATCCTGACCTAAATCCAACTGACAACATTTAGGGATGAGTGGCAAGAGGAGTTCCCAAAATCAGATGCTCTCCTTGAAGCCATCTTTCCAACATTCCCACTAGCCGCTTGGAAACACTGGCATCAAACATGCAGAGAACCAATTTTTAAGGTTCATTCATATCCTCACAAGGGTCGCGGGCGTGCTGGAGCCTATCCCAGCTGTCTTCGGGCAAGATGCGGGATACAGCCTGGACTGGTCGCCAGCCAATCACAGGGCACATATAGACAAACAACCATTCACACTCACATTCATACCTATGGACAATTTGGAGTCACCAATTAACCTAGCATGTTTTTGGAATGTGGGAGGACACCGGAGTCCCCGGAGAAAACCCACCCACGCGCGGTGAGAACACGCAAACCCCACACAGAGATGGCCGAGCATGGAATTGAACTCAGGTCTCCTAGCTGTGTGGCCCGTGCGCTAAGCACTTGTCCACACTCAAAACAATTGGAGCAAATTATTTCAACAGCTCTCCCCGTACCCGGGGAGACCTCACAACTAGGAGACCAGGGTTCAATTCCACCCTCTGCCATCTCTGTGTGGAGTTTGCATTTTGATTTAATTCATAGCGGAGCGACGGCATTTTGGATCATGAACAACGTATTTTTATGCTTGTATCATGTAATTATTTTTTCAATAGCATCACTACCACTCCAGCATCTCACAAATGTACACCCCTCACATGTTATTATCTTCTGGAGGCACTAAACTATATAAATGATACATTTTGGGTAAAATGAGTTTTTACATATGTTCAAATAAAATGTAATAATATTATAGTCATCTCACATATGGCAGAGCGTGTGAAGTGGCTGAAGATGAAGCTGGATAAGATCATACAGTAGTTTGCCTGGTCCACATTGATACACAATGTAAAGAAGGCTGTCAAATAAATTAATAAACTAATAAATAAATGCAGCATAGAGATTATGCACATGTTGTGTTGATGTCACTGAGAATCTGTTCTCTGGGCATTATTTCCATGACATAAACCGTGACTATATTTGAATATGTGAGCCATTTTAATTATCTAGCCTTTTGTTACAGATAGCTGTGCATATTATGTTGCATCACCATGAAATTATATATTATCATTTGTTGCTAATGTGACTATTCACCTTTCACAGAAGCAAGGTTAATCATCCTTGCAGTTAGAGAAAACAAAGCGTTTTTTTCGCTGCCGCACTGTGGGACAGCATCACTTTATGTCAACATTGAAGCGCTTACCTTAGGGTATTTACATTTCATACCGCACATATGCTCTTGAAATAATGATGCAGGGGCTAACGCTTCACTCACTAATTACAGTTTCAAGGGACCATTTGTACATGTCTGTACACAACATCTGAAAATAATTGCACCCTTCATTGTAGCCTCCTTATTTAAAAAAAACAAACATCAATACTATTGTTAATATTAAGTTATTTTACATACAGTATAAATTCATATTTTCAACCAAAAATGCTTATATGAGTAATATGAGTATAATTCTAGAAAGCAGAATTCTATTTTGCTACTTTTCAGAAAATGTCCAAAGCTATTCATACTCTTCTTCAGTGCAGTTTGTTTTGTTAATTAGAACGATCTGTATTATGACTGTATTTACACTAATTCTTAAAGGGGACCTACCTACTATACGTACAATCCCTTTAAACTGAGTTGTGGACTCCTATAGAGCAGTTACGCACGCTAACTAGCACAGAAAGTGTTCTAGTACTTCCAGAATCTGCACCTATTCAGCTGTATTTCTTTGGTTTTCATAGTTCCTGTGAAAAAAGGTGTGTTATAATGTATTCCACCCATGCCCCGCCTCCACACACACCCACTCCGCTGTGGTTGGTCACACTGCTGAGTCTATAGAAACACTTCCGGTTTGTCCCGCTAACTGTTGCTGATAATAAATGGTGATTTCGCCCACTGCCAAGTGCATATAAAGACTTCCGGTTTGTGCCGCCAACTTTATAGGAGATGATAAACAGCGATTTATCGTTACCTTTTCCAACAGCCATGTGTTGGATCCCAAATCCGATCCGGAGGTGGAGACTGTACAGTCCGGAGTTTCTCAAGAAAAGAGGTAACTAGCATTTTAGCGTTAGATTTTCTATAGTATCTGTAACGTGTGCCCTGGGGACTAACAGTGTATAAAAAAAACTTTGGTAGAGCCACTAATTGTGGTGGGAAAAGGCTATTAGCAACCCTGCTTTCTCTTTGCTATAATGCTACACACACAAAAGAAAGTCCACCCCTCTGTGACATCACAAAGGAACGGTTTTACCACGCCTTTTCAAACGGAGCGTTTTGAGCTATCTCGAACTTTTTTCAGGGCTTACTTCAAAATGCTTAAACCTCTTTATCTGAAACTTTGGCATCGTTTAACACGAGAATAAAACATTCTAACTACGTTTATTGGTCAGAAAAGTGGATAAAGCATGATAGGTCCCCTTTAAGATTTTAACTCTAAATTTGGCTAGTGAATGAATAATTCTGCACTTAATTGTATACATTCCTGCTGTAGCGCTATGTTAGGAAGAAAGCAGGTGCTCATGAATATTCAGCTTTAGGGAGATGATCCAAGCGGCAGCTTTGCTACCCCATAAAAATTTGCACATGCGTGGATGGGAAGCAATGATAGGCAGTAAGGTTCATGGTGGGTAAGGGACTGACTCCGTTTTTTTTTTTTTAAACCTAATACAGGTTAATGCAAACAAAAAAAAATTAATAATTCATGTTAATTAAAAAAAACAATTCTAATACTTACATTTGTATATTTATTTTTTATTAACTGAAAAATTCTCCTTTTATTTCCTTATTTTTTACATGTTAACAAAATGTTATATGTCCAAAACAGTTCATCCTGTTTCTCAATACCATTCATCCTGCTAAGGGCTGCAGGGAGTTGGCGCTAATCCCAGCTGACTTTGGTCAAAAGGCGGGGTAGACCCTGAACTGATCGCCAGTCAATCACAAACAACCATCACCCAGTGAAGGCTGAACCCAGACTGCTTATACTTCAGGTGAGTCAACCACAAGATTCCAGTGGTTCTTCAACATTCTCCAGTGATGTATCCCCTGTGGAATGATTTTCTCAGCCAGTTCTAGAAGCATCCGTGCAGTCCAGCCAGCCAATGAAGAAACCAACCCAAAATCACCAGAGCTGAGCAACTGCTGCCACGTGTAATAAATGCACTTTTCACCATCTGCCATTGACTCACATTGATTCTTACCTTACTTAGAGTAATGCAATGAGTCCCGAGGTGCAACCTCACACGTTACACCATCAATTGATTTGTATCCACTAATGTGCTTTTTGTCTATTCCAGGTACCTGATAGCCTTTGGGTTTGCAAGGGGGTTGGGGGTGTGAAAAACTGATAAAAAATACACATTAACAAAAGGAAAAAAGAAGGGGGGCATAAGAGGGTAAAAATAGACGTAGTGTACCAGGAATAAGAGAACTGATGTCATTTCACTTGGCGCAGTACATCAAGTCGGAGGCTTTAAGGTGACAAAAGAGATGACAAGAAGAGAGAGGGTCGCTGGACACACTCATATTACCTAAATGATGGATTAGAAGAAACACGGGAAAAGGCTATGGGGAGGGATGGGGATACAGTTAAGCGAACAAGTCACAGGGCAGATGGCTCAAGTGGAGGATGAGGCATAGATGCAACGGAGAGGGGTGTAGAAAGAGGGTGGGGAAGATGGAGGACATTTAGATTGATGAGTCATCACGCAGACGGGAAAGAGATGCTAGAATGCAAAGATGGATGAGCAACTTCAGATGAAAGTAGAGGGTATGAGGGTTATTTTTGTCACCTTTCAAGCGGGAGAGGTAACCGGTTGGAGAGTTGCGAATCTATTTTCTTAGGATGTGAGTATATTTACGCTCTTTTAGGCAGAGCCGCTCAACAGAGACGCTGTAACATGTGATTTTCTTTTGCTTTTTTTTGCTTAATTGGACTACTTTATTATTTACTGTCGGCTGCGATTGGGCCCTTAGTAACCAATTTAGTTCAAAGTGTGTACCTGTTTTTATTGCAATAACAAATACACACCTTTCAGAATTTGACATAGACTACAATATCCTTAAAAGAATGCACACTGACATGGGAGTAGCACATAGCTACACCAAGAAGAATCTAAATGAAAGGTAACGCTTTTGACTTGACTCTCACAATCAATTTTCACTCAATATGGTTTGAGCCGCAGCACAAAGCAAACATCGGCATGTCAATTACCGCATGCCTGTAGACTGTGCTGACGGGTCTTTAATACTGCGGTGCTATATTGACTGTGAACTAAGGAATCATCTTGGGTCAATGTGGTTCTGCAGCAAGACAGAATTCAGGGGGAAACTTGGGCAACATGGAAACAGATATACATACCAGTGGAGTGCAGTCAGAGCCAGGGAGCCCTTCTCTTCTGGTAAGGCCTGGTCAGGCCCCATTACCAGAAGCACTGACCCACCTTTCAAACAGAAATTGTTGTATTTGTATTGTATTATGAAATTAGATTAATTTATCCCCAAAAGTCAATCAGACATCAGGCTTATATGACATCATCCATATTGATTCAATATGACAAAATATATACTACAATAATTTTTCATGTTTTTCCTACAATGAGATGACATTTTTTAACATGGGTTTAAATTTGGTAATGGTAATGGTTTTATTTCATTTGAACATGCATCAGACTACAATTGAGTGCATCCCATAATCAGTTCACAGTTCCACATGTCCAAAAGGAGTAGGAAGAAGCAAAGCTTATTAAATCCTACCCCTCCATCTTGTACTTTTACAAACAGTAACCGTTACATTTGTTCACTTCCTGCTTTCCGTAATACAGTTTAAGGGGTTTTTTTTTTTTTATTAAATTTTAAATTTTAAATTTTAAATTTTAAATTTTAAATTTTAAATTTTAAATTTTAAATTTTAAATTTTAAATTTTAAATTTTTAATTTTTAATTTTTAATTTTTAATTTTTAATTTTTAATTTTTAATTTTTAATTTTTAATTTAAATTTCTTTATTTTTAATATATGATATGACCATTCAATGACATAATGGGTACCATAGTAAGTGTCAATATAGTGATATATATAGCACATCATGACTGGTTCAAGACTCTTCATCCTTGTATTTAGCAAACATCAACTGCTTGTATTGTTTCTTGAATTGGCTCATCGTTGTGCATTGTTTGAGGGTCTTACTCACTCCATTCCATAGTTTGATTCCACATTCTGAAATGCTATGGCTTTTTAACGTAATCCTAGCATATAAGTGTTTCAAATTTGGCACCGGACTTAAAAACTTTGAAGTGATATCCCCCAATGGAAACTCCAAAAACACTTGTTCCTTAATAATGGCTGCTGGCATAAATAAAACTATTTTGCCCAAACATTTTAGAATTCAATGCATTAATAATGTGCCTCTGGGTCGTGATCCATTTGCAGCATTTGAGAAGCTATGAAAAATTGTCACCGTCCCATGAATAGAGATGCAGCTCTTGTATCCAAACAAACAGAATGAATGATAAATGCATGCTAAAAACCTGTGCTTGCTGGTTGATGGGTTCTATGTAGCTAAAGTGCTGTACGCCCATTCACCGTGACACTAACAAAACAACCATGGAGGCCGAATAAGCAGCTTATTCAGCTTCAGGAGACGTTTTTCAGTATATTTCAGTACTTGTGGACAAATGCTCTTGAAGGCGAGACATGGATCTGTATTAAATTAACTTCCTGTTTAGCATCTGATATACACACATACTGATCCATATACAAATAACATAAGTAAGGTTGACTTGGTATGGATTCCACATTGCAGCTCTTGAGTGCAGTCTTTTATTGAAATGATGCTCAAGCACCAGCAAAAACGAGGGAACAACGCTATAGAGGTAGGGTTACGGCAAAGGGGTAAGGTTGAGCTTGGGAAGCGGCACGGAATGAACAAGGAGATATATAACAAACTATCTCTTGGGGGCTGAGGTCAGGAGCTGTAGGAGACGGGAAACCAATACTGGAGTCAGGGGTTGACCAAGAACAATGAACCTGTCTTTCCCAGCATGCACTAGATGCGCCAAATAAAAGGGGAGGCTGATGATGAGAAACGGGGGTGTCCCATGGTACCGCCCCAAATCGGAACAAACAGGATGCACAGTAACAGTCCAGTGATTTGCTGGAGATACAGCGTACTAATTTCAGTGGAACCTCGGTTAGTGTTTTCTTCAGTTAATGTTGATTTTGTGTACATTCTCCAGTGCTGCACGGCGATCGAGTGGTTAGCGCGCAGACCTCACACCTAGGAGACCAGGGTTCAATTCCACCCTGGGCCATCTCTGTGTGGAGTCTGCATGTTCTCCCCGTGCATGCGTGGGTTTTCTCTGGGTACTCCGGTTTCCTCCCACATTCCAAAAACATGCTAGGTTAATTAGCGACTCCAAATTGTCCATAGGTATGAATGTGAGTGTAAATGGTTGTTTGTCTATATGTGCCCTGTGATTGGCTGGCGACCAGTCCAGGGTGTACCTTGCCTCTCGCCCGAAGACAACTGGGATAGGCTCCAGCAACCCCCGCGACCCTCGTGAGGAAAAGCGGTAGAAAATGAATGAATGAATGTTAGCATCCTATTAGCTCATCACTACATGGAAACAGGAACCATAAGTCATTTTAACACTAAACACGTTAATATATTTTTACAATTATACGTAGTTTTACATGCATAAAACACTTTTAAATGACACATGATAGGGATGAATTAACATTTAAGGTTACCGTTACCTTCATTGAAGATGTGAGTGCTCTTAAACTGAATCGTGTTTCTCAACTTTTTTATCAAATGTTGGCTCCATTTTGGGTTATTGAGGTGAGAAACACTGTTGAATTCAAGAAATACTTAATGTCAAAACAAGAAGGTGGCATCCATGTTCATCTCATTGCCACATTGTGTCTTTGGGAACAGAGAGTAAAATATGTGTAAATTAGCGCGTGTTCAACATTCCATGCAAGTCCGTAGCCTGCGTTATGCGGCACGTACAATACGGTGCCATCTTTGGAATCTTTATAATGAGACTCCACTAATTAGCACACAGACGTCCACTGGCTGGGAAATACCCACAGACTCTGATTCCAGTGACACTGTGAAGAGCAGTGGGGTGCCAGAACTCTTCTACATCCTGTGTTCTGCCTGCAGCACAGCTGGATTTCAGCACCATGGACAGTTTCTGTAAGTCTGGAAGTTGAAGAGGGCAGGGTTGCATCAGTGCTTCCCACTGACAAGTCAATCAAATATTCCTGTGTCAGAAGTCATAAGCCTTTACTAAGATGACAATGCTCACTTTTGACTGACAAATCTACAGATGTATTAATTTAATAATATTTTTGTATTATTATTTTTGCTGTGTTTTGCGGTGGTTCACCTTGCTGAGAACTGATTCTCACATTGGGTTGGCTACATCAAAGGGCCGACAGTTTTGACTATGGTGCACTGCAGTTCCACACCACTGAAACATATGAAATTAATACTATTATTATTTTCAAATATTTTCCTTATTACTGTGATTGGCTGGCTACCAGTCTAGGGTGTACCCCGCCTTACGCCCGAAGACAGCTGGGATAGGCTCCAGCACCCCCCGCGACCCTCGTGAGGAAAAAGCGGTAGAAAATGAATGAATGAATTTTCCTTATTATTCAGCCTGATCTGATTAGATTGTGCAGTAAATAGGTGGGTTATATTGCACTGCATATTTCAGTTGTGCTAAAATGTCCCGAACCAGCACCATGAACGGGGACACTGCAGATATACTCATATTTCTCATTTCCACGACATTTACATCACATTGCATGCTTGCACTCCCTTCCACGTATTGCCATTTCCTGTAGCCAGATGTTTGAGCTGGTCCCGTTGGAATAGCGATGCAGCTGCAGTCGGACGTGCAGCGAAACCTGCCGCGGTTCTATTGGGACACACTGAGCTTGGTTTGGATCGGGAGTGCACCAATGCGTCAGGATGAAATGAGTTTGACGCAAGAGGAATCCCCTGTTATTAAGACTCAAATGACTGATTTCACAGCGTGGTGCTTTTTTCTCGTGTTCCTTTTCACGCAATGACAATAAAGAACGAATGGAAAAAAATGAAAAGAGTAATTCGCTAAGTATGAGGTGCGTAAAGGTGACGAACGCAATCCACGCCTTTCTATATGAACACTGAATTCACAGTGAAAGTGCGTGTGTGGTGTGGATGGATGGATGGAAGGGTGTGTGGGAGACAGGAAGAGAGAGAGCGAGGAAGAGGGGGGTGGGGGGTGGGGGGAGTAGGAGGTGGGCGCGCATGTCCAGTTCCTCCATGCAGTCTGCTCTCAAAGCTCGCCAATCTTGCAACGACTTTCCCCACTCCTTCTTCTTCCCGCCTCTGCCCTTCCATGCGCACCGGACACGCATCTCTCTCTCCACAGCGGACGGTGCATGCAGGGGGGCAAGAACTACAAGAAGTCCACCATGGAATAGGAATACCACCTTGGACTATATACACTGTACACGGGAGGGAAAGATTTATCCTCTCTTTTTTTTCTAACGTCTTTTCCCCCTCTTCGTCCCTCTCAATGTCTCTCAACACTTTCTGAAGGGACCCAAGTAAAGAAAAATGAGGATTAATATTTTCTCTTGGCACTTTCTGGGCTTGTGTTCCGTCCTCTGGGGGTTGGCGACAGGAGCGTTCCCCAGCTCAGTACAGATCGGTGAGTTGGGGAGCTTTTTACGCACAAATGTCAATATTATACAAGCGCGCATGAACGGTTCTTTTTAATTAACTCACTCCCTCCATATCATTTTCACATGCGTGCTAAGTGTTTAATTGTGTGGGTGTTTGTTTAATAAGGTTTCCCTTCTTCAGCCTTGATGTGTTTAGACACTGCAGCATCCTTCCTCGCTCTCCCTCCCTTTCTCTGCATCCTTCCTCCCTTACCGTGTGCCTCCCCTCTTGAAAGAAAGACAAACCCTCGATTCCTTACAAAGTACAAACAAGTGATAAAGTTTGCCAAATGTGGCTGGTCCTTGCAAATAACATCCTTCCTCCTCAGTGGCGCGCACACGCACGCAGTGAAGTGTGCGATAATGAATGCACTGCATCACTCCTAGTGGGGGGCAGTTGGGAGGTCCTATAATGAGATTCAGCTCCTTGACTCTGTCTGCCTACAGATGCCATAAACTTAATGTGCTAAATATTTTTTTTTTCCTGTCTGGCATCCGCGAGCACATAGACATATTTGTACTGCTTTGTGAGCAGCAGGCACATATATGGATATGGAATATGCATTATGGTATTGAATGTGCTCACACAGTCAGTAGGTCTGGGAACTGATCCTTTACAATCACTAACATTAGATGGCTTATGCTGCTTCTTATGATGTGTTTTTATGCATGTGGAATATTCGCCCACACGAGTTCACATGTGGCGCTGCTGCTGGGAGTGAAGTGTCATGTTCACATGACCTTTTTGTTTGCTTCTCTGCTATAGTTCACGTAAGGAGACGTTTACATACATCAAACATGACTTTTATTTGAGGTCTGTAGCGGTACCGCTAAGGTCAACATCCAATTTTGTTCATTCATTCATTTATTCATTCAGGGAGCTGGAGTCTATCCCAGCTGACTGAGAGGCAATGTACACCCAAGAGTGGTTGCCAGTCAATCACAGGGCAATTGTAGACAAACAACCATTCACACTAACACCTGTACTTTTGGAGTGTAAAAGATAAGCGTTTTAACTGTGGTAAAATATAAAAAAAACAACATTAAACACTATCCCGGGCTACATGGTGTTCGAGTGGTTAGTGCACAGGCCTCACAGCTAGGAGATCTGAGTTCAATTCCACCCTCGGCCATCTCTGTGTGGAGTTTGCACGTTCTCCCCGTGCATGTGTGGGTTTTCTCCAGTTTCCTTCCACATTCCAAAAACATGCTAGGTTAATTGGCGACTCCAAATTGTCCATAGGTATGAATGTGAGTGTGAATGGTTGTTTGTCTATATGTGCCCTGTGATTGGCTGGCGACCAGTCCACGGTGTACCCTGCCTCTCGCCTGAAGACAGCTGGGATAGGCTCTAGCATGACCCGCGACCCTCGTGAGGATAAGCAGTAAAAAATGAATAAATGAATAAACTATCTCTTAACTTAGTGGACAAGAGGAGAAACATCCACTCTAAACATCTCTCATCTTCTTTCCTCACATTCTTCATCTTTTGATTGAAGTGAGTGTGACCCATCTTTTTTTTAATAGAATTCATAAAAAACCTGCAGAAACCAAATAAAAAGGACAATATAAGTGCACCCTCACGTGTGTGTCTATTGTGTCTGTGATATTCCGAGGATTTGTGTGATATCATACATGTCCAATGTGTCACAAAAAAATCAAAAAATGATATGCCTGTGAATATTGTCATTCATCCAGGTTATTATATTCTACGTGCATTCACTCCATCACAACAGGATTGTTCAGGTTGTGTTTTGCCTCTCATCTGAGCAGGCTTCATCAGTTGGTTCACACACCAGTCAGACTAGATAGGACAACTGTAGTCTGAGTGCCTGCTGCAAGATTCGATCTATTTATCCGCTAAAAGAGGAGGCAGGTCCAGACAGGAGTCGTTTGGGTGGTATCACAGATTGGACTTTTTTGTTTTGGTTTATCTCTGTTTCTGCCTTATGTCCTGTTCTGTGATTTTATTTTACAACACATGTTTCCTGTCTGGTGCCAAATGCATTATCTTATTCTTGTTAGAGGGAGCTGCGGAGCGCACTTGTTTATGATTATGATTAGTAACTATTGTTGTTTTTATTTCCTGTGACCAAGCCTTTATTAGCCTTTGTTTTCAAAATATATATTGTTTTTTATTCTGCGACTTTCCTCCATTTTTGAGGGCCATGCATAAACACTTTTTTTGCACAAATTTCACAAATTTTGCAAGATCAGATAAGTGATGGATATTAAATTTCGAAGCATTTCAGTCTGGTCCGTAAGATGTGGGCGGGGCATGGCAACAAACTTTGATGTTTTGCTTCTGGAGTTGCTGTTCGAACAAAATAAATGTGAATAATTCGGCTCCACAAGGTCAGATCTTCATTATAATTGGTACATATGATTAAAACAACACGCAATGCTTCTAACAATAATTGGTGATGTATATGACGCCCTGAAAAATCCATATGTCACTTCCTCCATCAGTAGCAGTGCCTCCTTGTGGTGACAGGAAGTGACAACTAAACCTATTAATTTAGTGAATCTCTTTCATAATTATACAGCGCACATTAAACAGATTAAACAGATGATTGATGTTTCATTACACGTAGTGGGTGGAGCTTGGTGGAAAACCATTAACTATCACAGAGTCATCACTTCTCATCAAATCTTCAAAAACTTGAAGATTAACGGTTGGGATCTTTTCATGACTACATTTTGCTATTGGCATTGTCCGATCCTTAGAGGTCACCCTCTAATACATGACCGTGTGTAGCAGATTTGCCACCATGTCCTTGCATCCTGGGGTCACCCACAGAATGTGACATCCACAGTCAAAAACATCTATGTTAAATTAGAGACTAAATTGTCCATAGGTGTGAATGAACTAAGACTGACTAGTAACGTCTAAGTCTAAGGTGGACCTCATTTCATTTCCTGGCTCTACCTTCTGTTAATATTACACTTGTGTAAAATGTGTACAATCTCAACATTATTTATCTGAGACACATCAAAAGTGAAGAAAATGAACTATTCTAGCATGACTAAGACACACACTTTACCGTATAATATGTCCTCGCTCTCAAATTCTCTCTCACCGCTCCCATCTTTTGACCTTTACCGTTAAATCACTTTGTATCATAACAGTTAAAACCAAGAAACACAAGTGAAGTGATCTCGGGAGTAAGTAATATATATACAGGGTCAGGCAAAATGATCTGACACATTTGTAGGTTAAATAAAAGGCAAATAAAGGAAAGAAACAATTTTTATTTTTTTAAGTACATATAATGCCATTCTGTAACACTGATTGTAAAAGTACCAGATGGAGGGTACCACTTACTATGGTACCCATTATGTCATTGTATGGTCATATCACCTCGTACTTTGGTACGTGACAAAAAAAAAAAAAAAAAAGTAAATTAAAAAAAAAACTTCAATTATATCAGGAAAGCAGGAAGTGAACAAATGTAACAGTTACTGATTGTAAAAGTACCAGATGGAGGGGTAGGATTTAATAAGCTTTGCTTCTTCCTACTCCTTTTGGACATGTGGAACTGTGAACTGATTATGGGATGCACTCAATTGTAATCTGATGCATGTTCAAATGAAATAAAACCATTACCATTACCAAAAAGCAGTAGCTCTGAAGTTGGGAACCCATAAAAAATGGCGTTTCGAGCTGGTACGGGATCACGTCTGCCAAGATTGAAGTGCAAATGGAACGCTTGTTGTGCGATGAAAGCGCGATGCTCACCAATCCAATTCAGGGCAGCAAATGAAAAAGAAACAAAAACAATGGCATTATATGAAAAAAATGCCACTGCATGTACTTTTAACTTTACGTTATTTGCCTTTTATTTAACCTAAAGATGTCTCAGATAAGTCTGCCTGACATAGTGTATGATAGTAATATAGTAATATGGAAGGTATTAGGACGCATATCTTTGAACAAAAAACCCTGGTTTCTCCCCAAATCTTCCTTCTTCGCCCACTAAGGTCTTTTGGACAAAATCCTTTAAACTTAGTCGGAACAGTTTAGGACATTTAAAAAAAAATTCCAGCATAATGCGCACCAGTACACAAATAACTTGCATAGAACCACCCTGATCTCAAGCCAATCAAGCAGTTTTTGGATGGATTCTTGGCAGGAAAAAACAAAAATCCTCCACCAAGCTGTTATTGGCGAAATGATGGGGATCAATTTACAAATATTATTAATTTTCTCCTCTTTGGCTGTTATTTGAACCCTCAAAATTGAACACCCTCAAATTGAATCCTTACAACTATGAGGTCTGATCTATAACAAGACCGGTTTAAACATGTTTTTGTGCACATGTGTTTATTTAGTCTGCCACTTAATGTCATATTTTATTCATTTTCAATTCATTAGCATAGTTGTTAGCGTTATATTACAATGTCTGCGGCTTAGTTAATAAAAGAAGCCTCTCTGGGACTCCTTGTGAATTTGTAAAAGCTTTTCTTTGCATGGATCTGAGGTGATGCTCTGCTCTTCACAGTCATTGATACTTCAATTGCCTGTCTCCCAGATCAATTGTTGCTCTCTTTTTTTTTTTTTTTAACTTTGCCGTCTTCTCGGTTTTGCCTTATCTCTTATCCTGTTTTCATTTTTTCAGACGGGATATGAGAGTCTCATTTTAAAAGGCCAACTGACACTTTGTATCCACATTGTCATCTTTTCTTTTGTGCGTAGCCTATGTTCTTCTCGTATGCGCTTGACATTTTTGTGATCTAGCCTTCCTCTGTTTTCTCAATCTCATTATCTTTTTGACTGCTGACCTCCGTCCGGCTGGGTCTTCCCGCCCCTTACATGGCGCTCTGTTCGTCTGATTTCATCGTGCAACAGTGCGGCGCTGGCATTCCATGGATTTTCTTTCATGATTATGTGTGTGTGTGCAGAAAGATGAATAATACGTTCCTGACAAATGGTAATAAAGATTTTAGTTTTATTCTCTGTCTTTCCCTCCCTTTTTTGTATTTCACCCAACCTCCTCATCAATCTTTCTTTGCTCACATTCCGCTTCATGTCCCCGTGCCACCCCACCCAACCTTTTTTTTCCTTCTCTCCCTCACCTTTCCCTTTGTCTCTCTTCCTATAGGCGGGCTGTTCATTAGGAATACTGATCAGGAGTACACAGCGTTTCGACTAGCTATCTTCCTTCACAACACCAGCCCTAATGCCACGGAGGCTCCCTTTAACCTGGTCCCACATGTGGACAACATAGAGACGGCCAACAGCTTCGCAGTCACTAATGCATGTAAGTATTTCAGCGTCTTCACTTTTGGAACAATAGTGTTATTTTAATTTGCATTTTATAATTAATACAGATTGGATATTCAGTTGAGAAACATAATGTTTATACTTAACTTTTTCATGCTGTTTTTGGAGCATTTTTGTCCATGTGCAAGGCTGGATATGTTCATATTAATGCTTCATATGTGCTTCAGGGCTCTCAAATTGCTAATAATTTGATTTAAATGTACATTGGATTAAACGGCGCCAATCTTAACAGCACACAAAGGGTTTAAAGTGTAAAAGAATGGCTTGATGCAGCAAGTTTCGTATCTTAATTGCAGCAATTTAAGCAGTTTTGAAATCAGGCTCCGCAGACAATGCTGCTGTGTGTGAGTATATCACTTCCTGTTCCTGTTGGCTCTGTGTGTGAAGGGCAAGACGCTATCAGACTCCGGTTTGCTATTCAATAGCGGCTATGATTGGCATGCAGAGGCTTTTTTTCATTGATTGTGTTTGACAAATTCTGCCTGTTCAAGTACAAGTGACCAGTGTCGAGTGTGACAACAAAAAAAAGATTCACTTGCTGTTTTATTTCAGTGTGGTTAGCACACTTCTGTGTCACAGCCAGGTGGTTCTAAGGTGGTTTTAAGTCTTAACTTGGCCCCCTCATTGTGTAGTCTGCACGTTCTCCCTATGCTTGCTTTGGTTTTTTCTGGGTATTGATATTTCCTAGCAAAGCCAGATTAATTGTACGCTGTTAATTGTCCGTTGCTGTGAATGTGAGTGTGAGTGATGGTTTCTTTCCCCAGTGAAAACTAAGCACCCCAGCACTTTTATCCAACAGCAGCCGAGAGCAACAACAACATCTGCTACTGTATTAACAAAGTAATGTCAGCATTGTGGCAATATTTGTCATCAAAATATGAAAAAGATGTTTCAGCCGAGTGCAATACGTGTCATGCACAGGTTTCCCATGGTGACACAGAACTGGGGAAGTTTCATACGAACAACCTCATCAAGTATAGTTGAAGTGACATCACACGAGAAACTCCAATGGGATTTAAAGATATGCCAGTTAGTTATACCATTAGATATACCAGTAAAGAACCAGCCCTGCCGCTGGTGAATAATATTGGGTTTAAACGTGTAAATTGAACACCTCAAGGGGTCTCAAACTCAATTTACTTGGGGGCCACTGGTGCTCGGGTCTGGGTGAGACTGGGCCGCATCAGGTTTTCCAAAAAAAACAAAAAACAAACGCATTTATTAAAAACAAAAATGTTTTAAAAACTTTGCTTTGGTTCCAATTTTCTACAATAAAAGCTCTGATAAAACATTCCACTGTTCTCAAATATCTTACTTTTTATTTTTCTACACAAAATAAGATGAAAATTTAATAAACAAATCAAGAATAAAGAAAATCAATCAATCAGTAATAAATAAATAAATATAATAAAAAAACGGTAAATAATAAAAAACTTAAGAAACCACATATAGTTGGTGGGTAGACAAATTTTTTTTTCAGATTAAAATTGACAAAGCATTATTAGAGGCCTGTAGACATGACAAAACACAACTATAGTCACATTTATACTTTTTTTATTTACAACATATTGCGCAACTGCAGGGTCTTGAGACACATGCTAACTCGCAAACTGGAGAGCCAGCGACCTAAACGGTAGCCTTCAAGTTATTTCCTTTAAACTTAAATAGCCAAAAACTTACCACTTCCACACGGATAGGGAGGATAACTATTAACAGTTATTTAACCTTTATTTAAGATGAACATTAATCAAACGTAATAATTTTTTCTGGGTACATGATACCATACAGCATCCATATCAAACTTGCGCGGGCCGCACTAACATTAAACTTTCCTATCAAGGCGGGGGCCTCAAACTAGTGTCCTGCGGGCCACATTTGGCCCGCGGGCCGCGTGTTTGAGACCCCTGTTCTAAACGACTGAAAAGTGTTGAGGTGTTTCTCATTATGTGCTTGTCTGAGAAAGTTGACTGTTCTTGTTTGCTCTTTGCTGTGGGATGGTTGCAGTTGAAAATAATTGAAAGGAGAATGCGATATTTTGCCGAATTATAGAAAGTATCATTGAATTTACATTCAGATCCAGGTACTAAGGGAGCCAATTGCATACCAGTGTGTGCTTGTAAATATTGCATATGTTGTCTTATCTGCTCAACTTTGCCGACGACACCATTTCGTCTAAGAAACCAAGATGGATGTTTTTGTTTGTTAAGTACTATTGATAGTATAGGGTCTCACAGAAAGTCACACTTGATTCAAAACTCATTACAAAGATGCATATTTTCCCCATTCGGGTGTGAAAAAAATGCTTGAGCAATACGAAGGGAGCCACAAGAAAGAGGCTGAAGAGCCACATGCAGCTTTGGAGCCGTGGGTTGCTGACCACTGCTCTAGGATGAAGATGTCCTTTATTATGATTTGTAATTATTTAATTATCGTTGTCCAAAAATGTTTGCTCATTGCATAAATCTGTGAATTGGAAAGTACTTTAGTATTTTAGTTTTTTTTTTTTTTTACAAAGCCTTGTGCACCACCATTGAACTAGCCAGTACCAGTTCCTGCCCAAGCTTGCTTTCTAATTCTTCTCTTGTTCAAATCCTCTAGTGGCCATCCATTCATGTTGCACAATCAAATGTTGATCAAACCTGCAGAAATGTTCTATTCTGTTCAAAGATAGACACCAAAGCAGAAAAGCAAGCATTACTAGGTGAATTTCAGGGGAATCGCATATAATAAAATAACATGCACAAAGCTGCAGCCGTGTAAATGTGTCTTCCTGAGTTGTCTTAGACAGTGTTTTGCATCATTCAGCTCCATTGAATATGTGTGAAAGATGACAATGAATAAAAACATGTGAGGTCAGATCATTTAAATATAGTCACAGAAGAGGATGACAGTTGCAGAATATTAATAATGTGGTCTAATTTCTTTCTGGATCTATGATTCATGTATCACATTTTAAAGAACAAGGATTTTTATACTTTTATGATAACAATGTTGCAATCAATCTTGTAATCATAGTGGGTGGGAACTGTCGCTGAAGTGGAATGACTGTCAACTGACGTGAAATACCACTTATCTTATGAATTAGTGCTTAAGTCCAGGATTACAAATTAGAGGCATTCTTGTGTAGATATGTTGTGGGTAAAACCATAAAATGGTGAATGAGCTTTCACTTGTATAGCGCTTTTCTACCTTCAAGGTACTCAAGCGCCTTGACACAGTTATCACGTTTACCTACTGATGACACAGCTTCAGGAGAAACTGGGCATTCAGTATCTTGCTCAAGCATGCTTTGACTCGTTTAGGAGAGGATGGAGGATCCAACCTGAAAAACCCTCAGGTTGGGAGATGACCACCATGCAGCCCCATCCTGATGCTTACAACTTTACAGTGCAATCAGACATAGACAACAAGATGAATCATGTAATGGTAATGGGTTAGGGTTAGAGTAGGGGTAGGGTCAGAGTTAGGGTTAGGGTAGGGGTAGGGGTAGGGGTAGGGTTAGGGCTAGGGTTAGGGTTAGGGTTAGGGTTAGGGTTAGGGCTAGGGTTAGGGCTAGGGTTAGGGCTAGCGTTAGGGGGTTAGTGCTAGGGCTAGGGTTAGGGGGTTAGGGTTAGGTTAGGGTTAGGGTTAGGGTTAGGGCTAGGGTTAGGGTTAGGGGGTTAGGGTTAGTGCTAGGGCTAGGGCTAGGGTTAGGGTTAGGGTTAGGGTTAGGGTTAGGGTTAAGGTTAGGGGTAGGGTAGGGTTAGGGGTAGGGTTAGTGCTAGGGCTAGGGTTAGGGCGTTAGGGTTAGGGGGTTAGGGTTAGGGTTAGGGCTAGGGGGTTAGGGTAGGGTTAGGGGGTTAGGGTTAGTGCTAGGGCTAGGGCTAGGGGGTTAGGGTTAGGGTTGGGGTAGGGTTAGGGTTAGGGTTAGGGTAGGGGTAGGGTTAGGGTTAGGGTTAGGGTTAGTGCTAGGGCTAGGGCTAGGGTTAGGGGGTTAGGGTTAGGGTAGGGTTAGGGTAGGGTTAGGGTTAGGGTTAGGGTTAGGGTTAGGGTTAGGGTTAGGGTTAGGGTTAGTAATAGTAATGGTTTTATTTCATTTGAACATGCATCAGATTACAATTGAGTGCATCCCATAATCAGTTCACAGTTCCACATGTCCAAAAGGAGTAGGAAGAAGCAAAGCTTATTAAATCCTACCCCTCCATCTGGTATTTTTACAATCAGTAACATTTGTTCACTTCCTGCTTTCCTAATATAATTTAATTATTTTTTTTGTCACGTATCGAAGTATGAGGTGATATGACCATCCAATGACATAATGGGTACCATAGTAACTGTCACTATAGTGATATAGTGATATATATAGCACATCATGACTGGTTAGCAAACATCAACTGCTTGTATTGTTTCTTGAATTCTCTCATTGTTGTGCATTGTTGATGTAATTGTTTTCTTTTTTTAATAAGTTTGTATCCCAAGACTTAAATGTCCTCAAAATTGGGTGTGTTCTTCCACGCTATTCTCTCTTTCTAACACACACACACATACATACACACATACACACACACACTGTTGCTCCTGGTGGCCCATAAGGGGAGGAGCGTCTGAAAAATGAAACTCTTCTATATGAACCGCCTCGCACTGAAGCAAGCAAAATCCCTTCTCCCTCTTTCACCTCCAGTATTTGTTGTCTCTTTGCTACCAACTCTCTCTCTCTCTCCATTGTCCTCCTCTTTTTCCATCTCATTGCTTTCCTTCTTTTTCTACTCTTTTAGTTTCATCACGTGGTGCTGCTCCCTCAGCACGGGCGTGGTGAATGGATCTCTAAATTAATCCATGGCTCTTGCTCCGGGTGGCGAGCAATGCTACTGAATTAGAATAGGGAATTCTTTCACTGACCTTGACCAGGCCTTCTCTTTTCTGGTATGCAGGGAGCGTGAAGGGATCATAAAAAAATATGTTCTGCTTCTATTGTCACGCATTCATTCTGCATATTCCCTGCTGTTATCTTATCTCCATCTTTACTGTGCACATATTCATATACTGTATATACAGTGTAGGTTTTTGTCGTGTTTTATTTGACTGACATATTGTGTCTTAATTCTCATAGGTGCACTAGAATCTATTTAGCTTTTTGCTCCTTGTTAATTCCGGAAATAGTGTTGTGGTTGCATCCCATATTGAAATGTATAGGGTGTGTTCAAACCGCTCAGTAATCAAGTGAGAGCGTGACTGTGCATGAGCAGTGGAGGAAAGAATCAGTCTGGACAGAAAGCGATGAGGTGAATTAGGGATAGAGAAGCAACAGACGAAGAGGAGAGGATTTGTAACAAAGAGGTGCTTACGCATGATTTGTGCTACCAATGATGCAGTAAAGGTTGGTAAGAAGCAGTCCTTGTTATGTTTGGGTGTTCCTCCATTTGAGATGATTTGTGGTCTAATACTAAAGATCATGGTTCTCTGAAGCCACAGCAGTCGTATGTTGTGGTTTGGGTGGTTAACCATTGCAGTGATCCATAGTCTCATTTGTCTTCTTTTCAGCTGCGCCATTGAGAATCATTCAAATCAATACTGTTTATGTATTATCGACTGACAGATTACATTACAGGCTTGATTGACACTCAACTGATTATGTTTACAACGTAAACAACAGCAGTGGAAGTCTCAGGGAGGTGTCCGTATGCTCAAAAGACACAATTAGCATTTAGATATGATTACACTTTTAAATTGTGTAGCAATACATATAGTATAATCAGTATCACAGTCACAATAAATGTTTCCAACTTGTCAATCATTATTACTTTATTATGATTTCGTGCTTCTCGTGAAAACGGTCTGTTTTATTGTAGTCCTGCTACGGTTGGGCGACAACCCTGAGTACTTATAAGAACTTGCGATTTGTTTCACTAGCTGCCGAACACAAATCGATAGAAGTTGATAAACGGTATTCCGAATCCGATACAGAAGTAGAGACTGGACAGGTGAGGTTTCTCAAGAAATAAGGTTACTTCAAGACATCTCTCAATGGTAAGTAGCTATAGCATTTTAGCATTTCTACAACATCGGTTATGTCCAATGTGTTTTGCGGGACTACGAGTGTTTAAAAAACCCAGGTAGAAGCGGCTATTAGCAAACCCACTTCCTGTATGCACACTCTATAATGCTACACAGACAAGCGCTTTTGTCACAGTCGGATCACTGATAAACTGTGACTTACTGCTTGCTCTTCTGGCTCTTCCACATGACTAAGTCATGTTGGAAAGGCATCGGGCTTCAGCAAGTTTGTTGGCTAGTCCAGCTGCATAATGGCCCAAAAACACATTTCTTTTGCTGGTAGGGAATCAGGAACTCCACCCACTTGTAATTGTAAACAAATGTGGCTTTCCCATACGAGCCATTGCTAGCAACGTAAACAAAGAAGGAAAGCTTGGGGAAGTGCAGGGGGAAGCAGAGCTTGGAGGAGGGCAGACATCTTATCTGGATTACAGCCACGCCCATATAAGGAAGTCTGCTCCTCTGTGACATCACAAAGGGACAGTTTTACCACGCCTTCTGAAACGGACCATTTTGATCCATCTCGAACTTTTTTCAGGGCTCACTTCCAAATGCGCAAACCTCATTATCTGAAATTTTGGCATCATTTAAAACAAGAACACAACATTATAACTACATTTATAGGTCAGAAAAGTGGAAAAAGCATAATAGGTCCCTTTGACTTTGAAGGCATATTTGTGACATTACACTTCTGTCATTAAAGACTGGATTTTAACTTATTTAATGTTAGTTTATTTAATCTTAATGGTCGGCTAGCATCCTAGAGTGTGTGCGACTTTAGAGGTTCCATCGGAGACCAAATCCCTCCAATCAAATAGGCCTCTCCAAGCCTCACCAAAGAATAGTGGTGGCTGTTCTGTTATCATAATTAGCAAGCACACACAAACACACACACACACGCACGCATACACAAACAGATGAAGGTAATAGCTTCAACTGAACATTGTAAATTGACTTTAATTGCATCTTTATAATTTGGTGTGAGTCAGTCTGCCTGATTTAGATGCAATCTGTAAGTTCTTGGGTGGGAGCAATCACAGAGAGATAACCGACATAATGTTCCCGCAAAACAGCCTGTCACATTTATCCTCCGAACGAGTCGACACAATCTATATTTCATAACTATTGTTGGTGGTGTACACTATAATGTACAGTACAGGTCAGGATTTTTTTAACCTCTGGGAGGGAAGTTAACATTATGTGTACAGTGTATGTGTAATGTGAAAGACAGTTATATATAACAAATATGAGTAATTTGCCTATGATGTACAGCACATATTCGTTCTCCTCTTTTGAAAAGGTGGAAAAGAACGGGGATCTTTGCTTCACGCATTTGTATTGAGTAACAAACTGTTTTTGTGAAAACAGTCAGGGGACACTACCAATAAAACAGCTGATGTAGTATTGATGTAGTGAAACACTAACAGTGAGACATTGAACAATCCGCCATTGCTCTAATAAAATGATGCAGTGCATTGTTATTTTTACCAAAATATACACCATATACCCTTTGAAAAAATTACTTCATGGGTCATAAGTGTGTCGGCCTTAAAGATTCAAAAAGGTGGTGTCCTGGTAAAGTGGAAACTGTAATATTTGAGGAATGATAACACTGGTCTACAACAAAACTTCCAAAACAAAATACATGCATGTAGAGAAATTTCACAACTGTTGCAGAAACTGAGTATTTTAGTATTCTTTTTAGAAGCTACATTACAAGGCAGATAATTATAAGCAGCTGGTGACAAATCTCGTGAAGTCCTACAAAGCAATGGTTGCAATATGTCACTGAAGACACATTCCCATCTAGATTTGTTGCCATTGAACTGTGGAGAATGGGTAAACTAAATTTAGTCACTTTTATCTGAGAAGCAGATCGAGTCCAAAAATGTGTAGCCCAGTGTAACAGATTTGTGTTGTTACATCATTGACCATCAGGAATTTTGCCAATCATTCACAATCCTTATGTGAAACATGAATGCATATTTCTTTCCCTTTTCTGTGCATTATAACAGAAAACAAATTAATATGAGCTAGCTAACAATGCATATCATTGGGGCACACCTATTTTGACTATGGAGCCCTCAAAAAAAAAATTGTTTGATATACATGCTGTGATCATGCAAGAACACGTACATAACATTGCGTACTTACAGTATCTTCCTGTATTTTGATGATTCAAAACATCACTGAAACTGTCGGGCAAAGCATCCCAGTCGTCATTTTGAATTTCTGAATTAAAAAAAAAAAAAATTGCAATTTGCTGAGCCTGCGGAGAACTATTCATAGCATCCATGTCTATAAGTCAAGCTTTAACCGTTCCCATATATTGGCAATACAACATCCCGCCACGGTTCTTTTCAACTCAGCCCTCCCATTTAATGGGTCAGTCATCGTGCAGATGATTTGAGTCGCTCTGCAAAGCCTGCAGTACGATCATCTTTATTGCTGACGTTTTGTATGGTTATATGTCTTCTTAATGGCTACACAGGGGAAATAGAGTGAAATAATATCTGAAAACCTGGCAAGGCGAGGAGATTTATTTTGCGGCAAGACCGCTTTTATTCATGTTACTTACATACAGAAATGGCAAATATCAAACTGGTCAGGTTGTGAGGTTGGCCACTACTTATTTGTTTAATTCCTCATATTTACAGTTTTTTAAAGACTCCACTAGTTTCATTCAAACCTGCAGTTTAAGGGTTGAGTACCGGTTGTATGGTTAAAATATGATGTGCTATACATTGATTGTGTAGAAATTCTTGGCTTTGTTTCATGCAGCCAGTTCAGGATTGTTTTTTGTTTAATATCTACGTATATGTCAGTCTGAGTGAGAGTCGTTTTTTTCTCTATATGTGCCTTGTGTGAAACAATACAGGGTCGGGTCTCACCCCTAAATCACGTGCTTCCCACAACCATTAACGATCTGTCAATATTATATACATATATATATATGATTGATCGTAATGGTAATGGTAATGGTTTTATTTCATTTGAACATGCATCAGATTACAATTGAGTGCATCCCATAATCAGTTCACAGTTCCACATGTCCAAAAGGAGTAGGAAGAAGCAAAGCTTATTAAATCCTACCCCTCCATCTGGTACTTTTACAATCAGTAACTGTTACATTTGTTCACTTCCTGCTTTCCTAATATAGTTTACGTTTTTTTTTTTGTTTTTTTATCACATACCGAAGTATGAAGTGTTATGAGCATCCAATGACATAATGGGTACCATAGTAAGTGTCAATATAGTGATATATATAGCACATCATGACTGGTTCAAGACTCTTCATCCTTGTATTTAGCAAACATCAACTGCTTGTATTGTTTCTTGAATTGGCTCATCGTTGTGCATTGTTTGAGGGTCTTACTCAATCCATTCCATAGTTTGATTCCACATACTGAAATGCTATGGCTTTTTAACGTAGTCCTAGCATAGAAGTGTTTCAAATGTACTTCTTCCCTGAGATCATATTTCTCCTCTCTTGTAGAGAAGTATTGGATGACATTTTTAGGTAATTGGTTGTTTTTATCTTTATGTTTGAAGATGAACTATATCAGCAAGTTGAAGTATTTGTGATTTTAGAAATAAGGAGTTATTTTAATATAAATCATAATAACAGAGCAGCACGGTGGTGAGTGGTTATTGTTTATTGTTTCTTTTAAATTAAATAATCCCTCTGCTATTTTACAACTGACACTCGTGCAGACAAATTCCTCAATTTATGCCTTTTTTTAAATGAAATAATTATTTCAAATGTTGCCATGATTCACTCTTTAATAACACTACTGCGGACATTACTTACATGCGTCAACATTCATGAGCTGCTGTGCATGGCAATTTGGTGGATGAATGTATTTTGTGTGTGTGTGTGTGTGTGTGTGTATCTAGAATGTGGGTTTTGAATCTGATCCACAAGCAAACCTTTCCGAGAATCAATGAAGTGGGCATAAAATTTGTCAATTTCATATGATTTTAAAATTTACATTCTATTTTTAAAACTACATTAGAACCTATCACATGAGAAACTATGCTATAGAACATTTTCGGATTGCATGTCAGTACCTCTACCAAGCATCCGTTTCAAATGTTTCCCTTCCTTTTCATTTGCGGTAACAACTACATGCTTAATGGTGTTCTTGTGTGAGTGTTCACATACTGGCCGAGTGTTAAGTGTTCCCCGAAGAATCACTTTGTCAAATCATGTTATTGTAGCCTCAGCACAAATGAGCACCCAGAAAGTAATATTATTAGACGGAGGCTTCTTGAAGCTGCGCGTTTGCTGTTGTTTATCTGATTTCATTTAGTGGTCCAATAAAAAAAAAAAAAAGAGACGGCTTCTTAGTTTGACTCGACGCTTTCATTAGAAGATCTGCCGGCAGACAACACAGCAATCAGTTCACTGTCAGAAGGGTTTTAAAACCACAAAATCACTTTTGTAGTCCAAAATGTAAGACTAAAAGTAGATTTTCTTTCATTTATTTTGTTGTCAGTTATGATTTAAAATGGTCAGAATTGAAATGCAGAAATGTCTTGAAATTTGGACTCGAGCTCAAATTTGTGTGAGAAATAAGACTCAAAAATCTCTAAATCTCATTATTATCCATAGGAATATGTAAATAAAATGATCAACAAATGCCAGCTGAAAAGACGCAGTGAGGTCAACTGATATTGTTAGCCGCTAATGTTAGTTGCTAAGTGATCACCTGTCAATCACAGCTCAACTCATATATAGAGACTGCCAACAGCAGGCAAGCGACTTCCTCACTGTGTTTTATTGACAGTTTTATAGCAGCTACCTTATTTATACACTTAAAAGACATGTTAATGCTAAATGGAGACTCTGCTGGGATAGGCTCCAGCACATATTATGCTTCTTTGAAAGACTATACACTAAGAATGCTGCTAAACCGGACTGTTTTGAAATGATATCATATTATACGTATACTTTGCAGCCATCAGGACACCTCTGTCTCAGTTCATCATGTGAGTCATCTGATGACAGGTGTTTGTTTTTCCACAGGTAGGCGTTTGTTCAGGATAAGAAGCTTTACTTAGACGCTCGCTCTTGACGCTGTTCTCAGTGTGAATTCGCCCACTGGTGAACTACTAGGAATAATTTCTCTGGTGGCTGGGAAATGCAAAATACTTGAACATTTCAGAAAACAAATTAAGCAAAGTTGAAATAAATGAGGGCACGGCGGTCTAGTGGTTAGCGCGCAGACCTCACAGCTAGGAGGCCAGGGTTCAATTCCACCCTTGGCCATCCCTGTGTGGAGTTTGCATGTTCTCCCTGTGCATGTGTGGGTTTTCTCCAGGTACTCCGGTTTCCTCCCACATTCCAAAAACATGCTAGGTTAATTGGCGACTCCAAATTGTCCATAGGTATGAATGTGAGTGTGAATGGTTGTTTGTCTATATGTGCCCTGTGATTGGCTGGCCACCAGTCCAGGGTGTACCCCGCCTCACGCCTGAAGACAACTGGGATAGGCTCCAGCACCCCCGTGACCCTCGTGAGGAAAAGCGGTAGAAAATGAACATTTCAAGAAACACACATGTCTTTATAACCTTTATCATAACTGGAATATTATGCATGTAAACACTAATGACCCTTTTGAAAAACCTGAATATTACCCCTTGGGTCATGTATACGCCTATCAGGATATCCCCATCGAAAAGGAATATCGATTTATGTTCTGCGCATGTGCTATTTGAAAGTAATCTCGGTTCTCTAACAGGAAGTATTGAATTTGAAAACATGATGTCACGCAAAATTGCTCATTTTTGGAACGAGGAGGAAACTAACTAACATGTCATTCATGTGGTGAAATGTCGCCTTGCTGATGTCTTTTTGTATGCAAATAAAGCGGAAATGATATTCTCCGTACCTCGAGATGCTGTCCGTGCATCGCTGTTTTGATTGGGATATTTGATTGTGACAATTACCATGTATACAGGAATAACCCTGTTTGCTCAGGCATGTAAACGGATCATTCCAAATGTTTCAGAAACCGGAATATTGACCTTAACCGGAATATTGACAAGGAGTGTGCTGGAGCCTAACCCAGCTTATTTTGGCGGGGTACACCCTGGACTGGTGGCCAGCCAATCACATGGCACATATAGACAAACAACCATTCACACTCACATTCATACCTATGGACAATTTGGAGTCGCCAATTAACCTAGCATGTTTTTGGAATGTGAGAGGAAACCGGAGTACCCGGAGAAAACACACACAAAAATATGGAGAAAATGGAGAAAATGCAAACTCCACACAGAGATGCCCGAGATTCAAACCTGGATCTTCCCGATCCAGTGACCAACATGCTAACCACTCGGACTCGAACATACTGTATGTACATTTCTTCTGTCTGAGTTACATTCTCCAGTTAGGGTTTCATTAAAGGCATGAATAATTTATGCTGATGAAATGAATAATTTGCTGGCATAATTATCTTATTCTGGTGAAAATTGTTTGCCTCTCATCACGTCTCATGCCTACACTCAAAATGACAGATCTGTTTGTCAACATGCATGTTGTGATGCTAATGAAAGCAGCAACGGTGTTATGAGAAGACTCAGCGAGGACTCAGCCCAGAGACAGAAAGTCATGATTGATGGCGTGATGATTGATTTAACATCGATATCACATATTGTTCGGAAGTTTGTAAGATGAAGTTATAATGACCCAAAAGCTTTGTCGCAGATTTGAGGAAATGGTTCTGGTGCTTACAGCTGCTCTGAAACTCATATTAATAATGAAATTCTTGTTTGTCAGTCTGCATTTCCTTGAGGCAAGAAGAGAAGCAGAATGACAATGAGTCTTAATGCAGCTTTTTACAGACGCCGAAGCCTGAAGCTGCTTTAGGAAATCCTCCCACAACACTCAGTAAAGATCTGTCTGGTTCAACCCAGTCTTTCCACATGAAGAATAAGTATTACATTAGCTTGTTGCAGTCAGCTAGGGGACATCCAGCAACAACATTGGGGTCTGATAGCGGAAGTGATGACAACCAGGTCAGTAATGCTGCTGTCCTGTCACTATATGTTAGTATTTTTCTGTGCTCTAACTACAAAAGTATTTCATTTATTAATATTGAATCCTGGTTAGCGCACAGGCCTCACAACTAGGGTTTAATTCCACATTCGGCCATCTCTGTGTGGAGTTTGCATGTTCTCCCCGTGCGTGCGTGGGTTTTCTCCGGGTACTCCGGTTTCCTCCCACATTCCAAAAACATGCTAGGTTAATTAGCGACTCCAAATTGTCCATAGGTATGAATGTGAGTGTGAATGGTTGTTTGTCTATATGTGCCCTGTGATTGGCTGGCCACCAGTCCAGGGTGTACCCCGCCTCTCGCCTGAAGACAGCTGGGATAGGCTCCAGCATGCCTGCGACCCTCGTGAGGATAAGCGGTAGAAAATGGATGGATGGATGTCTTGAGGGCTCTAATAATGTTAAAAACTGCATTTAGATTTGCATAAACAAGTTTCTATGCTTGAATTATGAAAAACAGTCATGATGTGCTATATATATATATATACACACTATATGGACAGTTACTATGGTACACATAATGTCATTGTATGGTCACATCACCTCGTACTTCAGTACGGGACAAAAAAATTAAAAACTAAAAATAATAAAAAAACTGTATTATTAACTTAAACTGTATTATGGAAAGCAGGAAGTGAACAAATGTAACAGTTACTGTACAAGCAGTTGATGTTTGCTAACCAGTCATGATGTGCTATATATATCACCATATTGACAGTTACTATGGTACCCATTATGTCATTGGATGGTCATATCACCTCGGACTTCGATACGTGACAAAATTATATTAGGAAAGCAGGAAGTGAACAAATGTAACAGTTACTGATTGTAAAAGTACCAGATGGAGGGGTAGGATTTAATAAGCTTTGCTTCTTCCTACTCCTTTTGGACATGTGGAACTATGAACTGATTATGGGATGCACTCAATTGTTATCTGATGCATGTTCAAATGAAATAAAACCATTACCATTACCCTGATTCCTTTCTTCGGTATTTCATACATACAGACAAAAGGATCTCTCGGAAGGAACGGCAATTACCATAGTTTCCCAAGTAATGATGAATTCAGGTCGGCACCATACTATATCTTGGCTGTTTGTCTAAGCTCTGGTTGTAATGAAGAGTGAATAATATCATTACAGCATGCACCCACTGAGTAGTTGCTCCCTCCAGGTAATCTGACTTCATTTGTATAAAAAGCAGACTGGGTAACTCTGAGTCACACACTCTGACCCATCCCCCTTTTACACACACACATACACATACACACAGAGATGTTTTCCCTGTGTCTTTCTAGTAAGTTTCATTAAGAACTCTATTTTCCCATGAGGCGAGATGGCTGCAACATAAACAGAATAATGTCTTTTGCAAGATGCAGAAGCTTGAGACAAGATGACAGTGAATTTTTGGTGTTACATGATGCCTCAGTCTAAACACAGGTTTAGCGGAATGGAGCCATGTTCGCTGTAATTGCCTGCAACATCTTTTTGTTGTCCTTCACACTCTTGGAGCTTAGCAGCTCTTGTTTTGGTGTTCTGATCAAAGCATTTGCATTTACTGACTTTCTTCTTGTCGCTTTTATTCTTCTCACTTCGTCTTGATGCTCCGAGGCATAAAAGTTGCACGCGCATGTAATCGCAAATACACATGTTGCATATTTCAACATTTTACTGCTTCTTTAAAACTTCAATATTCTATTGTTACGACTGCAGACTCGCTGTTTTATAAAAACATATTTCCGGTCTATGGAGAACTCTTAATGCAGTTACATTGAAAAACGCTATGGCTGCCTTTGCTGTAAAACGCCTGCTCAGAAGCATCGGTTCAGCGCTTTGTGTATTTCTCAAGGACAATGCAGCATGAGCTTTGGCCTTGAAACAAACACTGTATTTCCCCACTCTCACTTGATGTATTTATTCATTGCATTAAAATGGAGCTTCAAAAAATCACAATCCAACAAGATTTCAGTTCATAGTATACACTTTGTGGCAACTGCATTAGGTACACCTGCAACAGTCAAGTCAAGATGAAGATTATGTGTTAATGTTAATGTTTCTCTGAGCGTTTCTTCATCATACTATAGCTGTGTGCTCGGGGAAGTGAATGTAGATTCGATAAAACACATTGAAATATAAGTTATACGTAGCATTCTGGCCACTAGACATCAGTAATGACACTAAACACATGATGTGACATGACGTTATATGACATTATCTTAACACTGCATGGAGTCAACCATCATCATGAAGTTCTCCTCTCATTCGGTGTGAAAGTGGTATTGGTTTTGGCTGCTTCTTACTTTGTCCTTCTCCCCCGCTGTATTTGAAACACTTTCTTAGTTTACAATAAGTACATTAGAGAGGCTAACTAGTTAGCTCGGTAGGTGGTCATCCCTGGACTGATCTTGTAGCCTGCGTAATGTGGTACAAACAAATAATAATAGGAGTGTAAAGGTGACTGTATGGGTGTTATTGTATGTTTAATAATGTTTAAAAAACATCTTTAAATAGTTTTAATTATTATTTCACTTACTGTGATCGGGTCTGGAACCAATTAACTGTGAAATACGGGTGTGTTTGTTTTATGTACAACCCAAAAATAAATAGCCACCCATTTGTATTGAATTCGCGTGTATGCAATGACAAATCGGTGACCCTCAGGAACGTTATTCTACAACAATGACAATTATTTTGACTGCAAAATGATCAGAGGAAAAAACATCATGGACTCTTCCAATAACACACACATATATAATCTCAAAAGCAACCCCCAAAACCCCAGTGTGTGTTTGCGTCCATGGATTTATGATGTGGATGAAAGTAAGGGCATTAGTTAATATTGATGAGTGGCACACTGAGGCTCACTTAGAGATGAGAAGCGTGACCTTTACCACACACACACACACACACACAC
Organism: Doryrhamphus excisus; assembly: GCF_030265055.1. Lineage (NCBI taxonomy): Eukaryota > Metazoa > Chordata > Actinopteri > Syngnathiformes > Syngnathidae > Doryrhamphus > Doryrhamphus excisus. Next base: position 12,615,168 of record NC_080473.1, on the reverse strand, counting down.
ACACACTCACAACCTACATGTAGTAAATATAGCATTGATGATAAGGAAAAGAGTTGACTTTAGAGTCTTGAACCAGTCATGATGTGCTATATATATTACTATATTGACACTTACTATGGTACCCATTATGTCATTGTATGGTCATATCACCTTGTACTTCGGTATGTGACAAGAAATTCGAAAAAAATGTAAAAAAATGTTTTTTTTTTACTATATTAGGAAAGCAGGAAGTGAACAAATGTAACAGTTACTGATTGTAAGAGTACCAGATGGAGGGGTAGGATTTAATAAGCTTTGCTTCTTCCTACTCCTTTTCTCCTTTTGGACAAGTGGAACTGTGAACTGATTATGGGATGCACTCAATTGTAATCTGATGCATGTTCAAATGAAATAAAACCATTACTTTATATTTTGTTGCGTCATAATTGTTTTCCATCACAATCGTAATAAAGTTCCCGTTGCATTGTTAGTAGATGCACATGCACACGCAAAACTGCAACGTGTGCTCATTGACAACATGACAACACAACCCCTCACAAGCCAGAGTCAGCCTTTAAGCAATGCATCCCTAATGGCCCATTGCTATTCTGCAGCGGTAATAGATTCTTTGGTAACCACCAGGTAATTCATCATACTTACAAACAGAGAGAGACGGAGCAGGAAGCAAAAAGCTATTAAATCTATCAGAGAAGGGCCGGTGCTCTTATGAAGAGAGGAATGCTTTCATGGAAAAAGAAAGACAACTATTAATTATGCACCCTTTAGTGATTATCACACGGGGCAGACATGCCCAGAGAGGCGATGTGAGTGTGTGTTCACCTAAGCACAAATACACACAGTCTTCTGTTGTGTATGCAAGGCAGAGAGGCAGCTGCTTAGTAGATGTATGTACGTGTTTGTGTGTTTGCTCATAGGTCAGTGTCCATTAGACAGCGTTGGTATTTATCTCTTTAAACTTGCTGGTTCACCTGTCTCTGTTTATGTAATGTACGTGTTTGTATAGGTGTGTGTGTGTGTATGTCATTCATGCTCTAACCTCTTCTCTGTGTGGAAGTGAAGTATGGCAAAGAGCAACACACACACACACACACACACACACATGCAATAATCAATTGGGCCCTTCAGACAGTGATTGATGGACAATCCTTTGCTTCTATTTTTGCCTCCTTATCATTAAGACTATCCTTGTATCATTAAACAAACCACATTGCAACCTTGCCTGGCCTTCCTGCCTGCCTGCCTGGCTTGAGGATATTTATGATTGTATGCATTCTGATACATTTTAATAATTGATGACGAGTGTGTTTTTGCCTTGGTGGAAGCCCAGTGGACTTCCCTCATCTTCCTTGAAGCAGCAAGTCAGGAAAAGGAGCACATGTTACCAATGGCTCCAGAGCACTTTTCGCTCTCTAATCATTCTGAAACATGTCAAGTCAAAACAAGATCAAAGATGCACATTTAAGTAGTGGCACCTCCCTTGAATATGTCTCGATGGGCTTCTACTTGAGCTTGATTTGTTTTTCCAGCAGGGCCAAAAAAAAATGTGACAAACATGAATAGAGACAAGCAGCTGGTGAGCAGAAAACTCTCCTAATTGTAGACAGTAATATTGTAGCAGTATTGCTCGTTGCATCTGACCAGATTCCGAGCCACGTTGCCTGCCAGAAAATCCATACAACTGTGGTAACACACACTAATTGGACGGATTATGTGAATTATTTTATTTATTTATATATTTATAGAGATGAACAAAAAAAAGATGTTCAATATTATAACTTCCCATTTATACAGGGAGCCCAGTTTTATATGGCCATTCATTCATTTTTTACCGCTTATCCTCACGAGGGTCACAAGGGGTGCTGGAGCCTATCCCAGCTGTCTTCAGGCGAGAGGTGAGGTACACCCTGGACTGGTGGCCAGCCAATCACAGGGCACATAAAGACAAACAACCATTCACACTCACATTCATACCGATGGACAATATGGAGTCGGCAATTAACCTAGCATGTTTTTGGAATGTGGGAGGAAACCGGAGTACCCGGAGAAAACCCACGCATGCACAGGGAGAACATGCAAACTCCACACAGAGATGTGTGGAGGTCTGCACGCTAACGGCCTTAGGATTTGTTATTTGCTATTTGCGGATGTCCTCGTCTTGATGTCCTCGTCAAGATGTGACCTTCAAGTTTTTACTTGGACGGTTTGCAGCACCTCCAAATAGTGAGGCCATGTGTCTCGAGCGCAGGGTCTGCACTAATGTGGTCGCTGTACCGGGCCATCTTGGTGTATAAAGAGCTGAACCAGAAGGAAAAACTCTTGAGACCTAGTATGTATGTTGGCACCAAAAGCATTGAGTAGTGCTGCAAGATTATGGCTATAAACAGCTGAAATTAGTTTTCCAAGAGTAGAGCAGCATAATTCAGCCTTTACTGTTCATAGCTGCAGCTTTTACAGTCTATTTACATCTGCTTCGAAGTTACCCATATCTGATTTTACATTTATTGGATAGCAGTTTATTGAATATCACAGTTGTCATGTGCACAGGCCTAAAATGAAGAGTCTTGAACCAGTCATGATGTGCTATATATATCACTATATTGACACTTACTATGGTACCCATTAGGTCATTGGATGGTCATATCACCTGGTACGTCGGTACGAGGTACATTATTAAAAAAAAAAAAAAAAAAAAACCTTAAACTGTATTATGGAAAGCAGGAAGTGAACAAATGTAACAGTTACTGATTGTAAAAGTACCAGATGGAGGGGTAGGATTTAATAAGCTTTGTGAACTGATTATGTGATGCACTCAATTGTAATCTGATGCATGTTCAAATGAAATAAAACCATTACCATAACCATTACTATAAAATGCATGGAAACAATAAGATTCAACAACAAACATAAAGCAATGTAAAAATAAAATTGTGTTCAGTTTATGTTTGTGCTGTAAAGGAGTGGTCATCTCTGAGCCGTATCTCCAACATCGCCTGTATCAGTCTCCGTTTAGAGAGGATTTAAGTTGGTAAATGAAAACTAGCTGAGCATCCACATCACCTCTTGGCAGTGTGGAAAGAGTTCAAAACAAGGTCAAATTTCATCCCATCTGGGGCCCTTTTAGTTAGAAGAGTCACCAGAGGCTGCTCACTAAATGGGATCACCAACTGCCTAGGGCAGCCCACTGCTGTTGTTTTTCATGCAGCGTCTAATTTCCTCCAACTGACACAGAGGTCACTGATTGGGGTACTGTTTGTAAAAAATTATTTATTTTTTTGAAATCATATTTTTATTTTTAGCTTGTCTGTTTCCGTACGTCTGGCAGCACATGCTCCTCATAATGATATTGTATTTCAAGTATCCCTCCATTAGCATTAATTATGGAATGTTGATTGGGCACCTGGGGGGGCACTCAACCCCACCGAAACCCTTCTCTGCAAGTAGTTATAAATAAGATTGCTGTGCTTCATTAGATGCACCTGCTAATGAGATCCAGTGCGTGTTCTATATCAACTATTCTGCCTTTACAACGGTCCAATGTTTTGATCGACACTTCTGGATGTGGAGTAAATTAACACTATTTAATTATTTCAAGGCTGCACGGGGGAAAAGTGTTTAGCGCACAGGCCTCACAGCTAGGAGACCCGAGTTCAATTCCATCCTCTGTAATCTCTGTGTGGAGTTTGCATGTTCTCCCCGTGCATGCCCGGGTATTCCGGTTTCCTCCCACATTCCAAAACCATGCTAGATTAATTAGCGACTCCAAATTGTCCATAGGTATGAATGTGAGTGTGAATGGTTGTTTGTCTATATGTGCCCTGTGATTGGCTGGCCACCAGTCCAGGGTGTACCGCCTCTCACCCGAAGACAGCTGGGCAAACAACAGTTTTTTGTTTTAAGCGGCAGATTGGCGTATTGCGTAACAATGTCTGTACAGGGGACAGGGGACTGTGGTTTGAATCCCAGTCAGAACAAATGCCAAGTATGACAATATTCAGAGAAAAATATTCCTAGAGTGACGTGGGTACCTAGATTGCAAAATAACCATTGAGGATTTTTTTTCCGCCCTTTACCTATACTTACGTGCCAACATGCTTCCAATTGAAGGAACGGGAAGATTCAAGAGACAAAAAAAATAAAATAAAAAAATCATCAACCAACCAACCATATATCCTCACGAGGGTCGCGGCCGTGCTGGAGCTTATCCCAGCTATCTTCGGACGCAAGTCCAGGGTACACCCTGGACTGGTGGCCAGCCAATCACAGGGCACATATAGACAAACAACCATTCACACTCACATTCATACCTATGGACAATTTGGAGTCGCCAATTAACCTAGCATGTTTTTGGAATGTGGGAGGAAACCGGAGTACCCGGAGAAAACCCACGCATGCACGGGGAGAACATGCAAACTCCACACAGAGATGGCCGAGGGTGGAATTGAACTCAGGTAACCTGCGCGCTAACCACCCAGTAAATCAGTACAGCCTTGGTTGGATTCATATAGTACTTCATACAGTACAGTATCTATGTAACAACAATGCTCTGTTATGTAGTTCCAAGTAAGCAGCTGAGCAAACATCATTGTCCAAGACACGCGCCCACTAAGCATTGGTGGATAAATGCAGTTTTTTCCTATGCATGTGAATTTAAGACGTTTAACTGATGATTATACAAAAATGGAACCAATTGGTCATTTATTTATAATTGCTCTTTAACCAAGCAAAACTGTTTTATCCATTTAATCCAATTAGGGATTTTCAGTAGAATACCCGCATACTAAAATATTCAATAGCCCTTGATAGCATATATCATTATCATTGCTTTTCAAACAAGAGCTGCACGGCGGTCATGTGGTTAGCGCACAGACCTCACATCTAGGAGACCAGGGTTCAATTCCACCCTCGGACATCTCTGTGTGAAGTTTGCATGTTTTCTCCGGGTACTCCGGTTTCCTCCCACATTCCAAAAACATGCTAGGTTAATTGGCGACTCCAAATTGTCCATAGGTATGAATGTGAGTGAGAAAGGTTGTTTGTCTATATGTGACCTGTGATTGGCTGGCGACCAGTCCAGGGTGTACCCCGCCTCTTGCCTGAAGACAGCTGGGATAGGCTCCAGCATGACTGCGACCCTCGTGAGAATAACGGTAGAAAATGGATGGATGGATGTCTTGAGGGCTCTAATAATGTTAAAAACTGCATTTAGATTGGCATAAACAAGTTTCTATGCTTGAATTATGAAAACCAGTCATTGTATGGTCATATCACCTCGTACTTCGGTACAGGACAAAAAATTACAAAATAAAAAAAAAAATAAAAAAAAAACCTTAAACTGTATTATGGAAAGCAGGAAGTGAACAAATGTAACAGTTTTGGCGACTCCAAATTGTCCATAGGTATGAATGTGAGTGTGAATGGTTGTTTGTCTATATGTGCCCTGTGATTGGCTGACCACCAGTCCAGTGTGTACCCCGCCTCTCGCCCGAAGACAACTGGGATAGGCTCCAGCAAGCCCTGCGACCCTTGTGAGGAAAAGTGGTAGAAAACGATTGAATGAATGCTTTTTAAACAATATGGGCCCTCATCTGCAAACTAGTCCCTAATGAAGGCCCAGGTACCAAATGCATCGCCGTCCACCATGAAAGGCAGTGATTAAACAATGTATGTTGTTAAAGTTGTATAGTACACAGTTAAATGAGGACAGCTGCAACCAAAAAATTGAATGCAGTACTCTACAGACTGCAATTTGTATAAAAGTGCCACTTTTATTGAATCACATCTATCTATGCAGCTACTCGGTGAAAAGCTTCTTATTGCCGTGTGATATTGTGTTGTGTTGTCTAACAGGGCTGATTGTGTTGCTGAGAAAGTGATAACAGAGTCTCTTTGGAAGATCATTAGGCTGACTGATGAGAGGTTGGAGATTATTACAGTGCCCTGCCATAGCCGTATTACAGAGATTCGGAATTACACACACAGTTAAATTCTCCCTCGCTCAAACACTCAATCACACACCTATTGACACACACAGTCTTGTTCCCTCGCCCATTCTCCCACAGGCTCGCTCTCTCGCACACATACTCCCGCACACATGGTCAAACATGCTTGAGGGGATGATGGAATGATAGTACAGATGGCTTACTAGAGTAATATTCTCCATATGGGAAGGTAATATCATCAGAACATTCATCTGGGGGAAGAGAGAGTGGCTGATTTGATCTGGAACGATGCTACACGATTTCACCAGACTATGGTCGTATAAGGACTGGATTGTATTGTAGTTGGGACTTGAACAAAGACAGAAAAAAATACACATGGAAACACAGTATTTGCACACCATTATGAATAATTTATAATATTATAACATTGTTGTAATATTATAACAAAAACATGCTAGGTTAATTAGCGACTCCAAATTGTCCATAGGTATGAATGTGAGTGTGAATGGTTGTTTGTCTATATGTGCCCTGTGATTGGCTGGCCACCAGTCCAGAGTTTACCCCGCCATATAAGCTGGGATAGGCTCCAGCACACTCCTTGTCAATATTCCGGTTAAGGTCAATATTCCGGTTTCTGAAACATTTGGAATGACCCGTTTACATGCCTGAGCAAACAGGTTATTCCTGTATACATGATAATTGTAAACAATCGGGATATCCCAATCAAAACAGCGATGCACGGAGAGCATCTCAAAGAACGTAATTTCCGCTTCCGTACCCCGACTCTCGCCCAAAGACAGCTGGGATAGGCTCCAGCACACACTACAAACCCTTGTGAGGATAAGTGAGGATAAGGATAAATTCCAAAAACATGCTAGGTTAATTGGCGACTCCAAATTGTCCATAGGTATGAATGTGAGTGTGAATGGTTGTTTGTTTATATGTGCCCTGTGATTGGCTGGCCACCAGTACAGGGTGTAGCCCGCTTCTCGCCCAAAAAGCTGGGATAGGCTCCAGCACCCCCGCGACCCTCGTGAGGAAAAGCGGTAGAAAATGAATGAATGAATGAATAACATTGTGGGATTTGAGGTGGTCCTGGGTTCAAATCTGTCTCTGACCTTTGTGTGGAGGTTGCATGTTCACCCCATGCTTGTGTGGATTGACTGGATTTAATGTGAGTTGTTGTTTGTTTATACATGCCCTGTTATTGACCGGTGATGGGTCCAGGGTATACTCTTATATTATAAGCTGGGATAGGCTCCAGCTCAGCCATGACCCTGAAATGACAAGCGTTGGAAAATTGATGATTGAATGACCAAATTTGAGTACCCCACTGGTAGGTTTTATGATCTGCATTTTCATGAAACAGTTCCATAATGTACATATGTGAATATACTGTAACTGAGATAGCTTAAACATTGACAAAAAAACGTTAAAACATTGGTCAGCCAATATTATATTATAATCGGTTTGAACAGAAACAACATATTTGAGCACAAAGTAGGAAACAATATGGAAACTAAGGAAAAACAAATACTATATCACATTGGCTGCAAGCCAAATTAATAATGAAGTGCTGAACAATATTGGTAAGAAAGCCAATATGGCGCATATTTATTACTATACTATGTTTGTATGCATTAGATTGCATGTGCAGAATGAGATATTCAATTCAATTTATTTGTATAGTGACAAATCACAACAGCAGTTATCAAATGAAGGTCACAGAGGAAAACAGAGAACCAACTGAAACCGCACATGAGCAAGCGCTCACTCGGCGACGGAGGCAAAGAAAAACTCCCTAAGGGGAAGAAACCCAGGCTCTGTGGGGGGCTAATACGGGTGAGATGTGATCTCTTCTTCTGGTTCCGGTTAAGACTCGTGCAGCGGTATTTTGGACTAAGTGAAGGGTTTTTAAAAAATGTCCTTGGGCAACCTATTAGCAGAAAGAAATAATCCAACCTGGAGGTCACAAAAGCATGAACAACTTTTTCTGTGTCTGGTAGTGGCAGGAATTTTCAGATTTTCTTTACGTTTCAATAAAATGGAAAAATGCTGTTCTTGTCACTTATCATATTTGGGAACGAAAGGAAATATTTCTGACACTATCCAATATCATATAGGGCAGTAATATCACTTGCAATCTTGTCTCTGATGTGCTGGGAAACAAGGATTGTGATTTCAGTTGTACCTGAGTTTGGTAATGGAAATGGTTTTATTTCATTTGAACATGCATCAGATTACAATTGAGTGCATCCCATAATCAGTTCACAGTTCCACATGTCCAAAAGGAGTAGGAAGAAGCAAAGCTTATTAAATCCTACCCCTCCATCTGGTACTTTTACAATCAGTAACTGTTACATTTGTTCACTTCCTGCTTTCCATAATACAGTTTAAGGGTTTTTTTTTTTCTTTGTATATAATGTACCTCGTACCGAGGTATTGTTTCTTGAATTGGCTCATCGTTGTGCATTGTTTGAGTTCCTTACTCAATCCATTCCATAGTTTGATTCCACATACTGAAATGCTATGGCTAGCATAACGTAGTCCTAGCATATAAGTGTTTCAAATGTACTTCTTCCCTGAGATCATATTTCTCCTCTCTTGTTGAGAAGTATTGGATGACATTTTTAGGTAATTGGTTGTTTTTAGCCTTATGCATTATTTTAGCTGTTTGAAGATGAACTATATCAGCAAGTTGAAGTATTTGTGATTTTAGAAATAAGAAGTTAGTATGTTCTCTGAATTATCCTTACTGGCCTTTTTGCAGTACATTTAGCGAGTTTAAAAGTAAAAACTGCACGTCTGGATTTTAGACGGCTGATTAGCTTGTTTAGATTTCACTGACAGTACAGCTGCGTGTCATCTGCATAGCAGGTTACGTTATTATTATCTAATGATATAAGCTGAGGGGGACATATAAAGGCTGAACAACACATGCCCTAGCACAGAACCCTGTGGAATGCCATGACTGATCTTCATGTGTCTGGACTCTTTACTGGACTTAATGCCAGGTGCGTGTTCTAATGTCTGTATTACAATTTGGTGATCAATTGTGTCGAATGCGACTAAGTCTAATGAAACTAATACTGAAAAGGCGTCCATGAGGAGGTTGTTTACCATTTTTAAAGTGCTCTTTGTGTACTGTGGTGCATCCAAAATCCTGACTGAAACATCTCAAATAGGTGGTTGTTTTGGAGGAAATTGTGTAACTGATTGGCAATTACTTTCTCTTCAACCTTGGAGAAAAATAGAAGGTTAAAGATTGTGGTCTGTTAGTAGTAGTTAGCTAAGACATGTGGATCAAGGTCAGGTTTTTCTAAGAAGCGGTTTAATTCCTGCCACTTTGAATGATTGGGGCACGGAGTCTGTCACAAGTGACATTGATTATTTTGAGACGAGCGGTGTTGACTGGTGGAATAGTATCTTTGAAGTTGATGGAGTAATCCATTTCACAAAACCAAACCAATGAATGTCCAAAGGTATTTAAGCAATAGGATTTAACCTCTTAATTTTTAATTACTATTTATTGTACGTATCATTATTTCACATATCTGTGTATTTGTGGATGCTTTTCATCTGCTTTTCCATCTGTGAGAAAAAAGATTAATTAACCACACATTAAGCTTGTTTTTGTTTATGTTTTTTTTTTACAATTGTACTGTGATTGGCTGGCGACCAGTCCAGGTTGTACCGCGCCACTCCCCCGAAGACAGCTGGGATAGGCTCCAGCATGCCCGTGACCCTCGTGAGGATAAGCAGCATAGAAAATGAATGAATGAATATTTTTTAATGAGTATTTTCTCCCTATCCTATCCTCTCCTCCTCACATATTATTACATGCAGCAATTTCTGTGCATGATTATCTGCCCTGTTTGGTTGTGGCTGTATACACGCAGAAAGCTTAGCCTCAAGAACCAAATGCAATGCGTCACAATCGAGCCAAGCCTTTCCAATGTGGCCTCTACCGCTCTGAATGTGCATGTGATCTGTTTATTTATAAACTATTTGATAAACGCACCGACATTTGCATGTAGCATGTATGGTATTACAGAGCTCATATAACAGATATATATCTGCCCTCATCATCATGTACTGTTTGTTGTCTGCATCAGAAAAACGATGAGCGTTTTTAGATTCAAGTAGATGTAAATGTTGTTGAATGTTCTCATGTAGGTATGACTAAATGTGTTTTTTTGCACTATTTTACTCAAATGGTGTTAATTTCATAAGCATTTTACCATATCCTAACACCAATAGAGGGCATGACCCAACTGACTTGTTGTGCTCTATGCAGTATGAAGCATTGGATGGATAGTTTTAGTTAGCACTGAATTGAATAGTAAAAAATAAAATAATACTTAAAAAAAAATGATAACAAATATGTGCCGGTGCCATTTCTCCATTCAGTCGTTTTTTTCTGCACAGCCGTCTCTTTCTATATCTCTCATTTTTCCACTGGCCTGAGCACAGCAATAAAAGACTGAGTGCCTTGTTCAAGGGAATCTCAAAAGTGATTGTTGTAAAGAGAAGTTTGAGCACTACTCATCACCATCCCCAAACCCACGCTCGCACTAGCTGTCCTCTGTAGTCACTGTCTGGGCTATTCTTGCTCTTATTATGCATTGTTACCCTTTCTAATCTTGCTTTGACATTTAAATGTGCTGTGCAAGTTAGTGCGCTAGTAAAATAACTAGACATGACAACTATGTAGCAGCTGGTTACGTATCTGATGAGTCTTACTCAAATGTTTTGACTGAAATTCATAGTTTTAGTACATTTAAAGTGTCTTTTAAAAATAGTGTAAATTCTGTGTGGATAAGGAATAATATATGTTTTTGTTGGGATGAGGTTGGAATCTGGGGGGTTAGAGGGGTGGGACTAGATAAGTTTTGATTCTTCCCACTCCCTTTCGAACATGTGTACATTTATATATGTATTTTTATTTGTATTGATTTTGGTTAGTTTGTTGTGCTTTGGATGTTTTTTATGTCAGAACTAAACTAAACTAAACTAAACTAAAGTAAACTAAACTCCGTCTCTTGCCCGAAGACAGCTGGGATAGGCTCCAGCACCCCCCACAACCCTCGTGAGGATAAGCGGTAGAAAATGAATGAATGATTTTGGTTAGTTTGTTGTGCTTTGGATGTTTTTTATGTCCGAACTAAAGTAAACTAAAGTAAACTAAAGTAAACTAAACTCTAGAAAATGAATGCATGAATAAACTAAACTAAACTAAACTAAACTAAACTAAACTAAACTAAACTAAACTAAACTAAACTAAACTAAACTAAACTAAACTAAACTAAACTAAACTAAACTAAACTAAACTAAACTAGGACTGCATGGCAGTCGTTAGCTCCCAGACCTCACAGCGAGGAGAGCTGGCGATCAGTCCAGGGTGTACCCCATCTCTCGCCCAAAGACAGCTGTGATAGGCTCCAGCACCCCCACAACCCTCGTGAGGATAAGCGGTAGAAAATGAATGCATGAATAAACTAAACTAAACTCCATCTCTCGTCCAAAGACAGCTGGGATAGGCTCCAACACCACCCACAACCCTTGTGAAGATAAGTGGTAGAAAATGAATGCATGACTAAACTAAACTAAACTAAACTAAACTAAAATAAAATAAAATAAAATAAAATAAAATAAAATAAAATGAAATAAAATAAAATAAAATGAAATAAAATGAAATAAAATAAAATAAAATAAAATAAAATAAAATAAAATAAACTCTGATGAATTAAATATGACCTTGAGAGTCTGAATGACAGATATATCACTCCAATTGGATATTTAATAGAATCATTGTTAGAATTTCACACATGATCCTGCAGTCCAGTGATTTATAAACTTGCATTCATCCATCCTTTCATCTTCTAGGCCACTTTTTCTCAATCGGGTCACGGGTATACTGGAGCCTATCCCAGATCTCTTCGGCAATTAACCTAGCATGTTTTTGGAATGTGGGAGGAAACCATAGTACCCGGAGAAAACCCACGCATGCACGGGGAGAACCCACTAAAATGCTTAGGTCCAATGTGTCGTCATTTGTTCCACATTGAGAGGTCAGATGAGGTAAAATTAGCTTTCTTCTCATCGGGAGCAAATCAGGGCTTATGTCAAAATTGCTTCTTGCAGCAATGAGAGCTGTTTTCAGTCAGTATTTGTGCAATCAAGATCAGAAAAAGTTGTATTTTTTTTCTTAATCACAGCTTACCCAGACTTATAGGATTCTACTTTGTATGGAACTGTGCCTATAACTGCATTAGTGGGGGAAAATTAATTGGAATGTGATTAATATTCATCAGCAGTGGTTGACTCTTCGCTTGGGGACAAGTACTGACTGTTCAATGTGCTACTGCCCTGCAGTGTGTGTGTGTGTGTATGCATGTGTGTGTGTGCATGCATGTGTGTGTGTGTCTCTTCCCATGAGAGCAGAAAATGTAACTATCCTCCCAGGAGTGGAGAAGTGTGGACAAACTTTGATGAATAAGGATGTGGGAGAGCTCTGATCCATCCCAGTAGTTTGACTGTAAAAGTCCAATATTCGTGACCAGCGTGTATATTGGTTGTGTGGCTATGAAGAGATAGCCATTAACTTTTCTCCAGTCCAAAATGTACAAAATATTGGAGGTGATGATATCATAACATAACCTCAAAATGTCAGTGATGTCAGGAAAGTCAACAGAAAAAGCCTCCCTTGTTATGATGAAAAATAAAGAAAAAATAATAACATGATGTGAATATTTCCTTATCAAATGTAGGACAGAAACCTAAGATGAGGATGCCGCAAATATCTCTTCTCGGCTTAGTGTGCAACCCGTCTATGAGTTGGATCATGGAACGTTCCAGTTTCTGTTTGTTAGGATATTACCAATAATACAATGAGGCAAAAAAATATAAATAGCACAAGTCACAAACCAGCGTTTCTCAAAGACCCTTTTATACCTTGTTTTTGTATTTTTGAGACACAAAGAGGTGATGATACAACTCCACGATAGAAGAGAGCATGTTTGGTGCAGTTTTAAGCTGAAAAAAAACGGCCACAAGGTGGCAGAAGTGAAATAAGAAGCCAGCATTTTTGACAGCTGGATGGCAGCAAGTCAAATGCTAAATATCTGTATGCTATGTTAAATTAATGAATTTACGCTTCACTTTTTGGACTTATGGAAATGGTTTTATTTCATTTGAACATGCATCAGATTACAATTGAGTGCATCCCATAATCAGTTCACAGTTCTACATGTCCAAAAGGAGTAGGAAGAAGCAAAGCTTATTAAATCCTACCCCTCCATCTGGTACTTTTACAATCAGTAACTGTTACATTTGTTCACTTCCTGCTTTCCTAATATGGTTTAAGTTTTTTTAATTGAAAAAAAATATAAATTTATTTTATTTCTGTCACGTACCGAAATACGAGGTGATATGAGCATCCAATGGCATAATGGGTACCATAGTAACTGTTACATTTGTTCACTTCCTGCTTTCCATGATGCAGTTTAAGGATTTTTTTTCTTTAATAATGTACCTCGTACCGAAGTAGGAGGTGATATGAGCATCCAATGACATAATGGGTACCATAGTAAGTGTCAATATAGTGATATATATAGCACATCATGACTGGTTCAAGACTCTTCATCCTTGTATTTAGCAAACATCAACTGCTTGTATTGTTTCTTGAATTGGCTCATCGTTGTGCTTGCGTTATGGCAAAAAGATGGAATTTTGGAATATTTGGGGATAATTGAACACACAGATGTGAGTATTAGTGGTCAAACTCCTAAGTCACAGCAGCATGTCTTTATTGTCTTCTGTTGAGCTGAATAGAATTTGAGTTAAATCAAAACAAGTCAAATTGAATTGACGCGAATAGAGGGACAAGTACAGGGTCGAAAGGTCAAGGGAGAGTACACATGCTGTGCCGTGGGACAACGACATGAAGAGACTGATGGAAGAATTAGGAATGGATGGGTGTGGGGTTGCCATCTCTTCTTTAAATTAATTAGCTGTTTAGTGCATTCAATCACTGCGGATCAAGTCAGCTGAAAAGGGTTTGCACACAAACGCCAGCGTTTGTATAAGTCTAACACTCATGTATGTACAGTGAACATTGTTGGACATAGTCATGATACGATTAGGAAAATCCACTATGAAATATTCTTCCATTTCAGGGTAGGACACAGGCAGAGATTTCGGTTGTGATGTATCAGTGCATCCTCTCTTATAACTGACCATTTTTTGACAAAACATGACCGATTTCCAGAGGAATCGGAAGAACTGACCTTGAGTCTCTGATTTACGTCTTTGATTTGCAGTGAGCCACTTTGTTTTTTCCATGAAAGGGGGACCAGCTGCACCACTACCTTTGGCAACGGACGCTAATCCAAGCCCTCAGTGCTGCATTCACATTTGAAATTAGCTGAAAGGCAGCCAAATTTGCAGAACCTCTTTTTTTTTGCTTGTTTGTAATATATATACACAAGAATATCACAAGAATCCACATACTGTGTAGTCTCTATGTGACACTGATACAGTGTCCACACACTGTGATGATGTAAGACTCGTAAAAAACATACTTTTCTTTTGCATTATGTTTATGTCATGCATAATTACAAAGCAGCCACTTAAAAAAAAAGGCCTGCAGACAAATGAAGATGTTAAAAAGGCTTAATAGCCCTGAGGCTATCGACTGTGTGGAGTTGACAAGATGAGAATACTTCAAGGTTTATGCGGGATGACAAAACTGCAAGCTAAATGAAAAGCATGTCACAGGAGAAGCCTGCTTTCCGAGTCTACCAAGTGAACGTGAAGGTGTGATAGTTCCCTTGGAGGAAGATCAAATCAGACTACCTGCATACTGTATGAGACCGGTGGGCGACTCGCTCTCCTCCGTCCCCATCTACCTGTCGGTGGTGATGAATGGTTTTGATATCAGCAAAGCGTGTGTATGTGTGCGCGTGTGATGAATGGCTCTTCTTATACAGGAGAGAGGCCCGTTGGACTTGAGCTACTGTTAGTGGTGCTTCAAGTTGACTAGGGTACCGGGGTAATAGCTTCTGTGTCATATAACCGTCCCTACTGAGTCGAGAGCAGAAATAATCCTTTCCGAGCTCAAACTGTCACGTAACGTAAAAACCTTTATTAGTTTACGGTCAATTATCCAATCCATTTTCTATGCCGCTTATCCTATCAGAGTTGTCTTCGGGCGAGAGGCGGGGTACACCCTGGACTGGTCGCCAGCCAATCGCAGGGCACATATTGACTTGTGTAATCACACAAATATATACAGTAATTAACTAGGGGTGTGTATTGGCAAGAATCTGTCGATACGATACGTATCACGATACTAGGCTCACGATACGATATATCACGATATATCACGATACTGTTAACAAGGCGATATTTTTTTTGTTATTCTTGTAGTTCCTGGAAAAACTGAATTACACCAGCAATATGCACTTAATAAACACATTTTTATTCGATTAGAACAATATGTTATGCTGTATCAAAAACTTTCCTCTGTACAAAAATCTTAAAGTGTAGCATTTGGATGAATAAAGCTTTAACATCCAGCTTTAAATGTACAAAAAAAAACCCATAAAAAACAAATAAATTAAAATATGTCTCAAGATCTTGCTCAAATGTTCACTTTCTATTAGCTTGAAAAAATGCAGAGTACATTTGTTCACTTCCTGCTTTCCATAATACAGTTTAAGGGTTTTTTTTTGTGTTTTTTTTTAATAATGCACCTCGTACCAAAGTACTAGTAATATGACCATCCAATGACATAATGGGTACCATAGTAAGTGTCAATATAGTGATATATATAGCACATCATGACTGGTTCAAGACTCTTCATCCTTGTATTTAGCAAACATCAACTGCTTGTATTGTTTCTTGAATTGGCTCATCGTTGTGCATTGTTTGAGGTCCTTACTCAATCCATTCCATAGTTTGATTCCACATACTGAAATGCTATGGCTTTAAGTATTTTTGTGGAACAAAGTAACTAACATCAGTAAAAAGTCATTTTAGGATGCTTGAAATAACCATTATTTAACAAAATAGTGATATCAATTTGAAAAACAAAATACCTGCAATATCACAGTACTACTTTTGTAGTATACAAAAGGGCGGACTCGTGAATGTCGTTCAACGTCTTTGCCTAATTGACTACGTAAGCGCTGCCACATAACGATCGGAGGTTTAAATTAAAATCCGAAATGAACCTTTGTCGTGTCTGCACTTGAATAAATACCATATACAGTCTATGATAAATGCCTAAAAATATCGATATCATACTTTTTAATATCGATACAGTATCGTGGAACGAAGTATCGTGATATATCGCGGAAACGATATTTTCTTACACCCCTATAATTAACTATGTTTAATTGTAAAAACTAAATTTAAAATGGTATGACTTCAGGGGCGTTTTAGTTTAGGAGTTCCACTGTGCACTGAGAGTCTCTCTCTCAAACATACACCATGTTTAAGTAAAAGTGGCTTGAGGGTACAGCAATATAGACCTACTTCCCCCCCCCATGTCTGTCTTTTGTACACAGACATCCAGTAATAATAGCTGTTACGGAAGATCAGGCATTCAGCCAACTTTGATTTTTACACAAAACCCAGTGAAGGAGTGATCGGAAACTCGTTTGTTTTTTTTACCGATTTGAGTTCTTATGAGTCATTCATTGAAGTAAACTGGGTACTCTATTCACTAAAAGGCATGCATACAAAGTGCATGCATACTGTACCTCATACACAGATGCCTTAGTTTTTCTGTTTATATCTCAGAAGGCAAAAAATTGTTATAGTAACGTTACCCCCCCCCCCTTTTCTGTGTCACTAACATCTGTACAGAACAGCGACGTAAGAACAAGGTAGAAAAATCCTGCCTTTAGCAGGCACTTTGCAAAAGGGCTTCTGACCATACTGATGAGGTAAATTTCCTGCAGCACAATCAATAGTGGGGCTCAAAGCGAGTGTGTGCATATGTGTGTGAATATGTTATTATACTGCTATGTCATGCAGTTATCATATTGTACACAGAGGCTGTTTTATCTTCTTTTTTCAGACATATTATTACAAGATTTATAGCAGGCATCTATGAGAACATATTTATAATAGCATTAACTTGAAAACATGTAATGGTAATGGTAATGGTAATAGTAATGGTTTTATTTCAGATTACAATTGAATGCATCACATAATCAGTTCACAGTTCCACATGTCCAAAAGGAGTAGGAAGAAGCAAAGCTTATTAAATCCTACCCCTCCATCTGGTACTTTTACAATCAGTAACTGTTATATTTGTTCACTTCCTGCTTTCCATAATACAGTTTAAGGGTTTTTTTTTTTTTAATAACGTACCTCGTACCAAAGTAGGAGGTGATATGAGCATCCAATGACATAATGGGTACCATAGTAAGTGTCAATATAGTGATATATATAGCACATCATGACTGGTTCAAGACTCTTCATCCTTGTATTTAGCAAACATCAACTGCTTGTATTGTTTCTTGAATTGGCTCATCGTTGTGCATTGTTTGAGTTCCTTACTCAATCCATTCCATAGTTTGATTCCACATTCTATGTTTTATTCTTTATATGCATTCATCCATGCATTCATTTATTTAAACCACTTACACCAGTCAATCACTGTGTAAATACAGACAAACAAATATTGGAAGAAGCCGGAGGAGTCTGTTTTGAAATGTTCCACTTGAAATAAACACTGGTATGTCCAAAAAATGGATCAGATGCATTGATGACTACTCAAAATGTATTTGTTGTCTAATCATTCAAACATGCCCCCCAATACATCATACCGTCAACTGTTTTAAATGGCTGGTATTCAAATGTCTCAATTAGAATAACAATAAAAGAAGTAGAGAATTGCTGTCATATCCATGTTGAAAACACTCTTGCATAATTAACTTGTTGCTCAGTAACAGTACCACTTTCAGTCAAGATCCATGCTCAGGCTTATTTGCATGCTTTGCTTGTTATTCCTATTCCATATTCATTGTCCACTAATTACGATATCTCCCACCAAGTAACTAGAAAAAAGTAAAGATTGCCTTGCTTATATGCTGTGCATCACAGCATGACACAGCAAAATATTAAAAGTTTAAAAGAATATTAAAAGTGAATGATGGATTTTTGTGAAAGGTGAAATCTATGTGTTATTTTTGAAAGCAACCATATTTTTATATAATATATAAGACAGAGAGCTGCACGGTGAGTGAGTGGTTAGCACGCAGGCCTCACAGCTCGGAGACCCAAGTTCAATTCCACTCTTGGCCATCTCTGTGTGGAGTTTGCATGTTCACCCCATGCATACGTGGGGTTTTTTTCCGGGTACTCCGGTTTCCTCCCACATTCCAAAAACATGCTAGGTTAATTGGCAAAGAGATCTGGGATAGGCTCCAGCATACCAGTGACCCGATTGAGGAAAAGTGGCCTAGAAGATGGATGGATGAATGCAAGTTTATAAATCGCTGGACTGAATTACATAATTAACTAACAATAATTCTATTAAATATCCAATTGGAGTGATATGTCTGTCATTCAACTCTCAAGGTCATATTTACTTCATCAGAGTTTAGTTTACTTTACTTTACTTTTACCAAAATTCATTCATTCATTCATTTTCTACCGCTTTTCCTCACAAGGGTCGCGGGGGGTGCTGGAGCCTATCCCAGCTGTCTTCGGGTGAGAGGCGGGGTACACCCTGGACTGGTGGCCAGCCAATCACAGGGCACATATAGACAAACAACCATTCACACTCACATTCATACCTATGGACAATTTGGAGTCGCCAATTAACCTAGCATGTTTTTGGAATGTGGGAGGAAACCGGAGTAACCGGAGAAAACCTGCACGGGGAGAACATGCAAACTCCACACAGAGCTGGCCGAGGGTGGAATCGAACCCTGGTCTCCTAGCTGTGAGGTCTGCGCGCTAACCACTCAACCGCCGTGCTGCCACTTTTACCAAAATCAATACAAATATAAAATAAAAATTGTCCATAGGTATGAATGTGAGTGTGAAGGGTTGTTTGTTTATATGTGCCCTGTGATTGGCTGGCGACCAGTCCAGGGTGTACCCCGCCAAAATAAGCTGGGATAGGCTCCAGCACACTCCTTGTCAATATTCCGGTTAAGGTCAATATTCCGGTTTCTGAAACATTTGGAATGACCAGTTTACATGCCTGAACAAACAGGTTATTCCTGTATACATGATAATTGTAAACAATCAGGATATCCCAATCAAAACAGCAATGCACGGACAGCATCTCGAAGAACGTCATTTCTTGCCCGAAGACAGCTGGGATAGGCTCCAGCACCCCCTGTGAACCCTTGTGAGGATAAGCGGTAGAATATGAATGAATGAATATAAGACCGCTTATCAAAACAATATACTGTTGAAATGCATGCAAATTGAACACATAAATGCTAAGTATTGTCTGATTACTTTACATGCTTTTGTTATGACGTAAAGCATTGACCAGTGTGGTCAGGTTCATGTTCAAACTACAAGAATAATGCATTTATCATACCTGCTGCAAAGTTCTGAATAAAGAAAAAGAGGAAAAGGTATTTAAAAAGTGATTCATTTGTCTTGCATTTGGAATAAAAGAGCTATAATATGACTTCATTCCTGCTGCTGGTGGGAGTGCACCTGCAGCAGTGGTTTGCAATGACGGGAGCTGGCATGAACACGTGCAGGGGGGGGCGGAAAGATGTAATCAAAGCAAACAATGAAGTAAACTGTGGCACTTCTACCCAAGAGCTCTTTTTTTTTTTTTTTCAGCTGTCCCTCACCTATGACCGAACACTCAGCTGTGCATTTTGGGCACTCACACCAAAATAGAGACCAATTCAGAGTAGTCTTTGAGGCAGAAATTGTGGAAGTGAGTGCTTGCTTGTGTGTTCACCATGCTGTGAGAGCATTTAAGAATTCATCTCCCGTCATTTTACTCCCATAATTGGCTTCCTGGGCGGCATTTTGCCCTTTTTCATTAGTCTGCCGCAGTGTGTGGTAAAGACAGTCCTACTTGTGGGTTTACTGCAATAGTGGCAGGTTGAGAAAGATTAAAAGTCACCTTGAACGCATCACTGTCCAATAAAGTACAGACCACTAGGGAGTGCTGCTGCTATCTACTAGCTACTCTACTCCATCCTGTGACCGGGATAAGTTTTGCTACTTGAAAGACTGTATTCTAGATTATAGTAATCCTTACAGACAACTTTAAGGGCTGCATATCACCAGGAGAAGCAGAGTTCCTTCTATGTCTTATCTACCTCGTCAGTGATTGCAGTGGTGACTACCTCACAAGAGTGAGCCCATGCGTGCTATGATACTGAGCCACAGTTGCCACTTTCATTTCACCCCCAAAATACACACTGCTCAGTGTCAGAGCTCCTTTTTAGACGTTTTCTCTGATTTACTTCTCTTTTTTGTCACTGAGAACCAGTGTCCATAGGTATGAATGTGAGTGTGAATGGTTGTTTGTCTATATGTGCCCTGTGATTGGCTGGCCACCAGTCCAGGGTGTACCCCGCCTCTCGTATGAAGACAGCTGGGATAGGCTCCAGCACCCACCACGACCCTCGTGAGGAAAAAATGACTGAATAAGGAATCCTACTTGACAGGAATTCACATATCACGGTTGGGTCTGAGACCAATTGACCGTGATAAACGAGGGATTAATGTATTTTTTTTTAATAAGAATTGGTTATGTACTGGCTGCACAGTGTTCGAGTGGTTAGCGTGCAGACCTCACAGCTAGGAGACCAGGGTTCAATTCCACCCTCGGCCATCTCTGTGTGGAGTTTGCATGTTCTCCCCGTGCATGCGTGGGTTTTCTCCGGGTACTCCGGTTTCCTCCCACATTCCAAAAACATGCTAGGTTAATTGGCGAAGAGATTTGGGATAGGCTCCAGCATACCGGTGATGGATGGATGAATGGAAGTTTACAATGTGAAATTCTAACAATAATTCTATTAAATATCCAATTGAAGTGATATGTCTGTCATTCAGACTCTCAAGGTCATATTTAATTCATCAGAATTTAGTTTAGTTTAGCTTAGTTCGAACATAAAAAACATCAAAAGCACAACAAACTAGTAGTTGTTAGTAGTAGTAGTAGTAGTCTTTAGTAGTTGTATTTACTACCACTACCCGAGGGGGAGAGGCTGCACGGTGGTCATGTGGTTAGCGTGCAGACCTCACAATGTGGAGTTTGCATGTTCTCCCCGTGCATGCGTGGGTTTTCTCCGGGTACTCCGGTTTCCTCCCACATTCCAAAAACATGCTAGGTTAATTAGCGACTCCAAATTGTCCATAGGTATGAATGTGAGTGTGAATGGTTGTTTGTCTATATGTGCCCTGTGATTGGCTGGCAACCACACTGGCTAATCTGCGGTCAAAAGACAAATTTGTCATTTGACAGTTTATTTTTGAGAGAATTTTCCACAACAAACTCTTATTCACTCATTATGACGGAAGTGCACCTCATGTATCATATAACTGCGTTCCAAAGGAGAAGATTAATTATGAAATCCATAAGGTGGCTGAACTCCCCTGCCTGATTATTGATTGCCTCCGTTCATCTTGTCTGCACAGTGCCGCTGATGCGTATGGGCGCTCGAGTGACTGTTTTTATAAATGAACATTGCAGCAGTTGCTCCATCAAAATTAGCAAACACAACCAAAGTAGGTGATATTTACAAAATGTAAGCTCGTACAACAAAGACAATGTTACAAGACATCAATGTTGAACAAAGCATTGGACTGATACAGTTTTATCATAATTATTCAACTTCCCACTTCAATTTGCTATCAAATGAATATGCAGGTATATGCTTAGTTTTTTTAAGCATGGCTTCAGGACAAATGTACGAAGGGATACGTGACTGTAAAAACATTCTAAGCTATAGAGAGCACAACGCACCTATTAAAACAATATACACACAATAAACATCTAAAAGCTCTCCACCACTCAAATCTCAAAGAGGCACATCCTTCTTCATCATTAAATAGTAAAAGACCACCGCTAGCAAGAAAGAGGCAATGGATTAATTCCGAAAATGGCCGTGCCCAACTTTTATAGCAAGTTACTCTCACAATAATTCTGTCAAGAGATAAAGTGTGTGGGTGCTGAGTGCCAGATGCTTTAGCATAATCATTTTTAAGCTTCTATTACATCATGGCAGGACTCTAACCGAGCACAATTCAACTTCAAATGTTTTGATTCATCTACTGTTTTTACTGATAGGTACTGTACGTACATACATAATGTATATATATTTTTGGGGGTGGGGGGGGGGGTGGGCTGGGATGGCATGGTGTGGAGTGGTGAATAACATGTGAGGGCGATTATGTGAGAGTTGTCAGTCCAATTGGGAATATTATTCATTCATTCATTCATTATCTGTGTCATACTAGGTTCGTGGGTGGTATGCTGGAGCCTATCCCAGCTGACTATGACCGAGATGCAGGGTACATCTGGACTGGTCGCCAGCCTATCTCAGCAATTTGGGAAATTTAATGCCATGCCTTCTTTGGATGTGGATGCTGAGGTTCTCATTGGGAGTGACCAGGATGGATAGGATCAGGAACGAGTACATCGGAGGGACATTACATGTTAGAAGCCTTGAAGATAAAGTCAGAGAGGCCAGACTGAGATGGTTGGGACATGTCCAGAGGAGAGATAGTGAATATATTGGTAGAAGGATGCTGCCAGGTAGGAGGCATAGAAGAAGACCAAAGAGGAGGTTTATGGATGTAGTGAAGGAGGACATGAGGGTAGTTGGTGTGAGAGAAACAGATGCAGAAGACAGGGTTGGATGGAGGAAATTAATTTGCTGTGGCGACCCCTTTTTTATGCATACAATGGCTAAATTAACTAAAAATACAAATATAAGGCATTTGGAGAATGCATTCAAAAACGTGATGCTATGTAGTATTCTACACTGGTCTCAAGGTGTCAGTAATGTTCAGGGTTTTTATTGGACGATGAAACAAACCTTCAATTTAAGCCTCAGTTTATCTCCTCTGTCTGCAAGAGTTTTTTTTAAGGCACCTCTATTTACCCAAAATCCATGTGGCAGATTTCTTGCAAATTGGAAATATAGATTTTAAAAACTAGCCTAAATAATTGATGATCTGTTTTTTGATGAAAACTGTATTTTTTGGTATGCCCCTGACTTGATTCATATGCCGTTTTCCAGACTACCGCTTACACACATGAAAGCTAATGTACCACACGTTCCTTTATGATTTACAGTGTGCGGCGGTTTAGTTTTGATACTCTTGGAATTGGTTTTGCTATTGTGGCATTTCAGATGAGAATAACCGTGCACTTTTGTCCCGTGATATAATAACACTGTAGAAATACAGTACAAAAAAATCCTTTCGTTTATTTATGAGTTTTTTCTGTTAAAGAAAAAACAAATAGTTCTTTAATTATAAGTACGTTCTATACAGGACGGATTTGGCTTCCTGGATGGACAAAGACAGAAATTAATTTCACTGCAGCGAGACAGCTGCAAAGAGGGAGATACTGTAAGTTCAATTGCAAGCTCATATAATGTTAAAGTCCATGGAAATTGATTGAAATTGAAATTAATTTGACCAATTAAGAAGCAAAAAAGACATGTGCAAGTAAAAAAAAAAAAAAAAAAAAGTAAGATCCCACGGGAAGCATTGTGTTACCTGTGGTGATACTATACCTGCATGCCAACTGATCCTGTCAAGTCTTTAAAGCTTACGAAGCAGGTTTTGTACTGGTTTTATTGCAATGACGCTACTGCCTGGCATATTGCAGCCTTGCAGTGATTTATTTACACAGATGCACTGCAACAAACCAGTGGAGATGTGTAACATGGGGAAAAAAAAACAGGTACCGTCTGACACATACTGAGATGTCACTACATTCCCTGCGACTGCGCATATTAAAGTGTTATCTCGATTCCCGCACAAGCAGTATTGGGTTTTGCATCAAGGCAAACATCGTTCCATTTTGGCTGTCTTGATAGGAACCCATGAGAAGGGTGAAAAATAGAATTTAAAACTGCATCTAGGCCAGTAGCTTCACCAAAGTTTCCATAAAATGTCATAAACTGGCTTGGGAGCAACGGTGCAGTGAGAGACACGTTTTTTTTTTTTTTTGGTTCAAAATGTTTTGCCTCCAAAGTGACAAATTCATCTAAGAGCGGAGATGTTTTTTTTTTTTTCCTTCTGCAAAGCTGTCAAAAATTGCAGTTGTATGCGGACCCTTGTTTGCCCACAGAGAACGTGAGGATGTCATTACTTTACTCCCAGCCAACAAGCACCAGCCTTCATGAAAATAAATGACAGGCATCTTCCCTGCACGTGTCAGCCACATATGAACATGCAGTTTGGCTTTTCAAATAATAAATGATTAATTGAGCCCAAAAAAATGCATATTTGAGCATATGTTACACATTCTTGGCCTAAATGGGGCATTTTAAGCATACTAATATAATAATACACTATAATACAAATACAGTTTACGGCAGTTGTTCTCAAATAGTGGGGCTTGGGAGGCAGGGAGGACTTTAAATATACTCCAGACCTGCCAACAAGTACACATTTATTTTACTCAACATACTTTTTTATGCTTCACAGCTCTAAATTTTGTTGCATTTTCCTGGTTTCGGTTTCACGTTCAGCCTGTACAGCACAGATAAATAAATATTATCAGTTTCCCAGTAGGATTTAAAATCAAGGGGCCTGAAAACATTGGGTAGATTCAAGTTTTGATATACTTCAAACGCTTTTTTCCAACAGAAAAATTACGATTTTTGACTGAAATATTGCACTACATGCAGTTCTTCTAAACTTCATTATACGATTATGTAACAAGATATTCAAGATCCACCCATTCATTTTCTATACCGCTTATCCTCACAGGGGTCACAGTCATGCTGGAGCCAATCCCAGCAATCATTTACACCACAGTGATATTCATATCAAAAAATAAATAGTTCAATGTTTGCTTGACACCAATTGACAATCTCAGTTCACTTCTCATTTAAAAGCAATTTATCGATGAATTTGTTAATAAAATTCATTCTTTCATTCATTTTCTACCGCTTATCTTCACAAGAGTCACAGGCATGCTGGAGCCTATCCCAACAACCATTCACACCACAGTCACATTCATATTAAAAAAAATAAATACTTCAATGTTTGCTTGAATCCAATTCACAATCTCACTTCACTCCTCATTTAAAAGCAAATTATCTATGAATTTGTTAATAAAATGTGATAATGAAATCCGTGGCCAATTGTGTCATAATATCATGAGTTCATATTCATATTTATATTGTGTATTAACTGTGTATTAACAAATGAATGTTGTATTTTTATGTATTTTAATGTATCTTTTACTCTGTTTACTTGCTTTTATTCAACTCCATTCTTCTGTAAAGTGTCTTTGAGTATTTTGAAAAGTGCTATACATATAAAATGTATTATTATTATTATTATTATATTCACATATATTCACGTATTTTCTTATATTACGTACACGTATTCCAGGTTGATAGCTGTATACAGCCGTCCCTCGCCACTTCTCGTTTTGAATTTCATGCTCTCACGTTGTTTCAAAATGTATTAATGAATAAATCATTGCAGTTTCATAGTTAACTACAGCTTTTTATTAGTCATATATAATCATATTTAAGAAATGTAACTTCAATTTGGCCCAAATGAAGAATTCAATCCAAAAAGATATGGTAAATATGCTAAAATACAAATATAAGGCATTGACAAAACTTACTGAAAGACCTTTTGTGATATGCAGAATTCTACACTGGCCACTAGGGGTCAGTAATGTTACATTGATGATCTGACAAGAGCCGCCGCAGTAAGTACGACACCAGAAGTAAAAAGGTCTTTGAGAACAAATCCATCCATTTTCTCTGCCACTTACCCTCACGAGGGTCGTGGGCATGCTGGAGCCTATCACAGCTGTCTTAGTACACCCTGGACTGGTCATGTTTGTTCAAGTCGTCATGGCTTTATATAATACAGCTTGTGAGTTATTACCGTGAACTCTAAGACATATAATACCTGGAAATATATGAAAAAGATATATCATATAAAAATACTGTATATAAAGTATAAAAAGTACTGAGAGGTTTTGAGGACACCATGAGTCAGCTTGTGCTGAATGATTCATGCCAAGTGTGTTTTATACGAGTTCTCTGAATTAAAGACATTTAGCTCCTGTCATAATCAAAGACTAAATCCGAGCCTTATCGCCCGCCGGGTGCAGAGGTCTCAGCTTTGTCTAATTGCCACAAGGCGACACGTCAAAGCCGCGTGTCCCTCACTGTTTACCTCCACTGAGGCTTAGAGCTGATAATGGAATTACTCTGAGTCCCAGGAGGGAGCGAAGCAGGCGCAGAAAGAGGACTAAAGAGGAGGCACGTGTGGAGCGAAAGAGCAAGTGCACATTAATGGCACGCGCCGAGAAAGAGGATGGATGGAACATCTGACAGAAGTGAGAGAAAAAGATAGAAGATGAAGTATACCCAGTGATAGCCGCTCGTTGCCAGAAGCAAAGTCTGCAGACTCACTGTTTACTCCAAAGTGATGTATCGTAAGGTGGCGAGTGAGTTATGATGCTGGATGCAGCTCAGGTTCAAGAAAAGTGACTTTACTCTGCGATTGTGTGTTTTATCAGAAAGTACAACACTAACTCATCTTCAAACATCAAACACTCCTCTGTTGAAGCATTTTGTGAAATCCGCACAGAGTACAAACTGAAGGAGAGGAGTACTTTGAAGTAAAATACCAGTGGACAGCAACGCTTTTTGCTATGTTCTGTGAGGTTTGAAAGGTTTCTGAAGATGTGAATTGTACTGTTGTAGTAGTAGAAAATGGAGTACCATGTTAAAGTAAGCCGTAAGCCAGTTGCGTTCATTCATTTTCACGAAGGTCGCGAGCATGCTGGAGCCTATCCCAGCTGTCTGGTGGCCAGCCAATCACAGGGCACATAAAGACAAACAACCATTCACACTCACATTCATACCTATGGACAATTTGGAGTCGCCAATTAACCTAGCATGTTTTTGGAATGTGGGAGGAAGACGGATAACCCGGAGAAAACCCAGAGATGGCCAAGGGTGGAATTGAACTCGGGTCTCCTAGCTGTGAGGCATGAGTGCTAACCACTCTAATGCCGTGCAGCCTGTTTGCAAAAATTCATTAATTCGTTTATTTTCTACCGCTTATCCTCACGAGGGTCGCAGGGGGTGCTGGAGCCTATCCCAGCTGTCTTCAGGCGAGAGGCGGGGTACACCCTGGACTGGTGGCCAGCCAATCACAGGGCACATATAGACAAACAACCATTCACACTCACATTCATATCTATGGACAATTTGGAGTCGCCAATTAACCTAGCATGTTTTTGGAATTTATCCTCACTTATCCTCACAAGGGTTCGCAGGGGGTGCTGGAGCCTATTCCAGCTGTCTTCGGGCGAGAGTCAGGGTACGGAAGCGGAAATGATGTTCTTCGAGATGCTGTCCCTGCATCGCTGTTTTGATTGGGATATCCCGATTCTTTACAATTATCATGTATACAGGAATAACCTTGTTTGCTCAGGCATGTAAACGGGTCATTCCAAATGTTTCAAAAACCGGAATATTGATCTTAACTGGAATATTGACAAGGAGTGTACTGGAGCCTATCCCAGTTTATTTTGGCGGGGTAAACTTTGTACTGGTCGCCAGCCAATCACAGGGCACATAAAGACAAACAACCATTCACACTCACATTCATACCTATGGACAATTTGGAGTCGCCAATTAACCTAGCATGTTTTTGGAATGTGGGAGGAAACCGGAGTACCCGGAGAAAACGGAGAGTGGAAATAAATTGTCATGTTCGACAGGACAGGACAGGACAGGAAAGATGACTTCCTGTCCTGCACTCTTATTTCAGAGTGCTGGAATGATTACTTCCTGTCCTGCACTCTTATATCAGAGTTCTGCACTTCCTGCTGGGGGTAAGAGGTGGCTGTTTTTTGGCCTAAAACGACCCTTGTGAGGATAAACCGCACAGAAGATGTATGGATCATTTTTGATACAGCCCATTTTACTTATATTGAAAATCAGTATTCTTGAAAGAATATTTCCATAATTTATGTCTTACTAATAGAAAATACGTACAAGTATGCCTTTAAGCAAGTCAGGGTTGACTACATCAAGGCATCCTTTTTTTTTTGCAGCGTCTGTTTTTAGGAAGGTTACAGTTAAATAACCCCAGCGGCTTAGAGCTTCAAATCCTTTAGATGCATCCATAAATGTGCAACATAATACACACACACACACACGGAAATACACACTAACTGCAGGGCTTACTTCAAATTTGAAAGTAATTTTCTTCTAAAACACAAATCAATATAGCGGAAATGGAACAGTTGTTGAATAAGTATCTGTCTGACAGTGTCAATAAAAAAGTGAGCATTATTATCTTTGCAAAGATTGTTTTTTTGAACAGTTGGATTTTTTTAGATTGCTAGTAGGTATGTAAGATTGTCATATGCATGGTCATATTCTACAGTGTGAATGAAATATATACCAGATAAAAGTGTGAGATTTGTTTTTTGCGTAAGTTCACAAATGCTGTGAAGTAAGTGTTGTAATCTACGCTCCCTAATGTGTTTCTTCTCGCTCTTTCTTTCTCCATCTGGAACCTTCCATCCTTCATCTCCACTCTCCTCCCTTCATTTCACCACAATCTTCACACATCACATCAGTCTGCTCTCAGTATTCAAGGGGAGTCTTCGCCATTTTCGGCCTTTACGACAAACGCTCAGTCAACACACTGACATCATTCTGTGGGGCCCTGCACATCAGCCTAGTGACACCCAGCTTCCCCACGGAAGGAGAGGCCCAGTTCACCTTGCAGCTGCGGCCGTCCATCAGAGGGGCTTTGCTGTCGCTGTTGGACCACTACGACTGGAATCGATTTGTCTTTCTCTACGATACTGACAGAGGTAAAAGGACAAGTTGCGTACACATAACATGCATACAAACGCAGTACTGTACACCATTAGACTGATTGTTATAGCGATGCTATAAAAGATAAAAATAGAAAGTCACAAGAATGAAAGAGCTAATCTACACCACCTGCAAGGCAAGATGTGGACTGGACTAATACCAAAATGTTAATGATCTGATATGATGGTTTCAGATTTGTAGCATTTATCATATTCCATCGATATTCGTCAGGAAGGGCATCCGGAATCCATCTATCACAGGGGTGGGCAAACTTTGTGACTCGCGGGCCGCTTTGAGTTAACAAAATTGTCTCGGGGGGGCAGAATATATATTTAATACACACTATTTTACGCTTATAATTCTGACAGTCTGCATTGAATTATTAGTCTAATTTTATCTGTAAAAGTGTCGTACTATCAGTTGTATGTTCTCATGTCACTTTTTTCAGGAGCGCTTTAAAGATCAGACCACAGTAAACTACGAAATTGATTTTACAGTTTTGTTTTTTCTGAATCAAACATCCGACTTGACTTATGTTGCCAGCTGTTGTATGTTAAAATTTGAAATATTTAGAAGCAGTTGATGTTTGCTAAATAATCACTAATAAATACAATAAATCACTATATTGACAGTTACTATGGTACCCATTATGTCATTGTATGGTCATATCACCTCGTACTTCGGTACGTGACAAAAAAAAATAAAAACCTTTAACCATATTAGGAAAGCAGGAAGTGAACAAATGTAACAGTTACTGATTGTAAAAGTACCAGATGGAGGGGTAGGATTTAATAAGCTTTGCTTCTTTCTACTCCTTTTGGACATGTGGAACTGTGAACTGATTATGTGATGCATTCAATTGTAATCTGATGCATGTTCAAATGAAATTAAACCATTACCATTACCATATTGCAGGCTAACCTGAAAATGTACAAACACATGCAAAATTTTGATGTACATTTTCAATGTTAACCCAAAAACATGCTAACCAGGGCGTACGCTAACCGAAGTTCCACATGTAGTTAGATATATCGATATTTTTGTCACACTTAAAACTGCACTTTCTCTCATTCACCATTACCATTACCATAGAAAGCAACTGGCGGGCCGGATTCAAACGCTTAGTGGGCCACATGTGGCCCCCGGGCCGTAGTTTGCCCACCCCTGATCTATCACATTTTTCAAAATAAATGAACACATTGGTGCTGTTTTGTTATTATCTTATTAAATAATATGCACATTTCAGCAAATTTTACATATTCTTGACCAAAATTAAGCATGAAAATTGTGAAATTAATGAAAATACAAGTATCAGGCATTCAGAAGATGCATTTAAAAACACGATATGTAGTATTGTACACTGGTCACTCAGTATCAGTAATGTCACTGTAGTGACGGGTGTATAGATTTGCAGAATAAGAGAACTCGTAAGTGTTGAACTGTTCATGCCATGTTTTGAGCAGATACCTGTAAGATATAGTACCCTGTGTACGTATTTATTGTATATGTTTTTTAGTTTTTTTTTTTACAACCTGACTGCTCACTCCCAAAAACGTAAATATACGTCTTTTACGTTTTTTTGCACAAGGGGCACAAAAAGGTGATGATGCAACTCCACAATAGAAGAGAACATGTTTGGTGACAGAAGTGCATTTTATAAGAACTCAGCCTGCATCTCTCTTATTGAAATACATTCAATAGCTTAGCATAGCAATAGCATAGCATAGCATAGCAACCAGGAAGTGATTGTTGTTTGTTGGAAGTGATGTTTTTGATTTTACAACTAAAATCGTTGCTGTGCCAATCAGTGACTATTGCATCAGTAATAAAATAGTATTACTATAGTACTGCCCATCACTATTAGTTCACTAGCAGGATTACTTTTAAAGTCACAATTCTGTGTAGTCTAATTGTCAGACCCCAATGCAGACAAGGACAAAAAAAGTAGTTTACCAAAATGTATTTTAAAAAGGCACGCTTACTCGGAGACAAGGTCATGAAAAACAAAATGAGACAGTGGCAAAAGGTCACTGAACAAAGTAAAAAAGGAAACAGTCCAAAGCCACACTAAGCTAAGCTGACAGCAAAAGTACTTACAGCGGGGAGCACAAGGGCGAGGAACAGGAGAAGAGCATAGAACGTGGATTAGTTGGCAAGACCGAGAAAACAGTTTGGTGTTTGACTGATCATGACATACCAAACAGATTTCCATGAAATTGTCTAGATAGTCGGTGCTTGTAGCAAGGAGGATTTCTTTATTTTATCATTTTGGTGAATAACTGCATAAGAGTGAGGATAAAACCTGTCTGATGGGATTGTTGTCCCACATAGAAGTCCATGAGATGTAGTCAGTCGGAACCCGAGGACACAGTATGGCGGTTCGAGCCAACTAACATAATTTAAATAATTTGTACGCTGGGGTGTAGGTTGTTTCAATAATGTCGAAAATTCTTCCTGCTGATAAATAGCTTGCATACCATTGATTTGGCCACCGTGTGCCCACAGTGGCATGTATGCCAAGTTTGCTGACCTCACGTAAAACGTAATGGATTCTTTCTTGGCACATATGCCACATCTCCACATAGCTGTGCAGACACAGTGTTTGTATATTTTGCACTCTGCGATATGTTCAATGCAATGCAATGCAAAAAAAATGCAAAAAAAATTCCAACTTTGTGTGAGATGATATACTGTGGCATGTTTAAGTCCATTAGGATCGGTCAGCTCAATGCAATCATAAGCTCAGAAAAAACTCACGATGAGCTTTCCAACCCACTGGAAATTGCTGGAGGTCATTACTCAATATGACAGCGTGATCTTACACAGAACACTAAAATCATCACACAGCACCTTAACACTTTCAAAGAATAAAGCTACTGTTTCCTTTCCAACACGCTGGATAAGCCGCAGTATAGCGACTTATACACTGCAATTTACGGTACGCACCTCCGCTCACTTCAACTGTCCAAGTAACATGCATGCAAGTTGTAGTTTTCTGTCACAGAATTCTGCAGCAACCCCCAACCACAGAGAGGGAATACAGAAATGTTTATAGTGTTATTGCCTACGTGTGTGTTCCTCCCTCTGGTCGGGGCTGTCTGGGTTAGTACCCCTGGTGACAAAACATAAAACTGGAGAGAGAGGAAGAACACAAGAGTCAGTCAAGTTGGTGAAGCAGCAAGAAAGAGAAGAGAAGCAGGAAGGACAGGTGTTACACAAGGGAGGAAGGAGACAAACAAGGTGGTAGGGAAGAGACATGACGGAAATGGCGGTTGGGCTGGAAATAGAAAGGGGGATTATAGGGAGGGGAAGAATGTGGGGAAACAAATAGGATCACAAGCATCTGGGGATATCCTGTGGCATGTATCAGGATCAGGAGGAGATGGAGAGAATGAGGAGAAAAGCGAGGAGAAGTGCAGTGATGGATGGAAGTGTAGACTTTTGGCCGTGCTCACTTGGCCAAGGCAGGGCCCCCTCATTATAGGCTCCCATTAGGCCCTGCTGCTGGTAATGTACTGGAAAATGGGCAGTTCCACTCTGATCTGTTTTACACTCACAACCGGCCAACACGCACAAAGTCACAAATGCTACACAACAAGTGTTATAACCAGAAATGTATGGTCGAAAGAGGACAAGGAGTGTGCTGGAGCCTACCGTATTTTGGCAGGGTACACCCAGGACTGGTCGCCAGCCAATCACAGGGCACATATAGACAAACAACCATTCACACTCACATTCAGTCTCCAATTAACCTAGCATGTTTTTGGAATGTGGGAGGAAACCGGAGTACCCGGAGAAAACCCACGCATGCACGTGGAGAACATGCAAACTCCATACAGAGATGGCCGAGGGTGGAATTGAACCCTGGTCTCCTAGCTGTCAGGTCTGCACGCTAACCACTCGACCGCCGTGCAGCCCTACTGATATTTTATGCTTATGTTTTTTTTTATTTTTTAGTTTTCTTGCTAAATTATATTTTCAGAATGTACCTCCAGCTAATAAAAAAATAGCTGCAGGCCGCACTTTGGACACCCCTCCTCTAGTACATGTTTTAGCCTCCGCCTATAAAGACAAGCCATTAGGATATTGCTTTGGTCAAGGAGTTGTGCTGATGAGTCTTCTGTAATTTAATGCACACACCCGCAAGGACTTTGCTGCATACCTGTCAACATTTGCATTAGACAATAAGGGTAATTTGATTGAAAATAAGCGAAATCTTGGAGGGCAGTGGTGCCGCACTTTGGCAACACTGTGTGCATCAAGCATAGATTAATCACCATTGTCACCAACAGGATGAAAGTTAAAATACTGGAAATTTAC
Organism: Doryrhamphus excisus; assembly: GCF_030265055.1. Lineage (NCBI taxonomy): Eukaryota > Metazoa > Chordata > Actinopteri > Syngnathiformes > Syngnathidae > Doryrhamphus > Doryrhamphus excisus. The sequence continues at coordinate 12,581,852 of NC_080473.1, read as the reverse complement.
AGAAATGTTTCTAAACTGCAAAGGAAGGGCAAAATACGGGAATTACTGGTGAAAACGGGATACCCACACGTGCAGACATGGTGGTAATTGTTATGAAATAATAACAAATTATGCATTTATAAGCATAATTTCTCCATGGCGGCTACATTATCTGTTCATTCTTCTTTTTCTCTTGTCTAGGTTATGCAATCCTGCAGGCAATCATGGAGCGAGCAGGGCAAAACGGCTGGCAAGTAAGCAAACACACACACACACAATCGCCCCCCATGGACACAGGTCAACATAAACACACAATATCATAACGCATGTATACAAAAAAATGGTTTGTAGAACCACACGCTCACGTACACTTTTGTCGCAAAGTGAATGTAATCTGGTTTGTAATGTGCATGCACAACCTTGTCTGCTTACTCATCTGTAATGACAACAATTTCAACTCAGGTGAGTGCAATCTGCGTGGAGAGTTTCAACGAGGCTGGATACCGCCGACTCTTAGAAGACCTGGATCGACGTCAAGAGAGGAAGTTTGTCATTGACCTGGAGCTGGAGAGGCTGCAGAGCATGTTAGAACAGGTATTTGTAAAGCTTCCGTCACGCTAAGCACGGCTCAACAGAAGCACAAGCAGAACCAGTCAAAATTCTAATTTGAAATTCGAATACTTAGATTATGTTTCTTGCACATTTGACTCAAATGTAGTTGGAAATGAAAAGAATATTAAGAATACTTTTAGAATGCAGTCAGATTACAATATTTATTATTATAGAGCCATTTGATTGAAGTCTGGTCGGAAGGTACACCATATTTGGAATATGATCAGAATGCAGTCAGAATTTTAAGAATGTACTTAGAATATCCAGGAATAAACTGTGACCAAGGTACATATAATGGACTGTGGAGTCCAAATAATGCTTTTGAATATATTTTTCTGTTTACTTTTTATTATAATATTCAATCTGTTGAAGATTATGCTAATTTAGGACTTCAAATATTAAAGTACACTGTCCCTGTCCGAGGACAACTTTGCAAATCCATGTTATGACAATTGTATAACTGTCCTGCTATCTTTTGCCGAATGTTATTTAAAATGTATACAATAATGTATAGAATAGGAATTTTGATTGCTGAACATGACAAAAATATTATATTATATTATATTAGAATAATATATATAATAATAATATAATATATACAATAAAATCAATATAATATAATAAATATAAATATAATAATATTTATAATATAATAATAAATAATAATTATTATATATAAAATAATATATATATTATTATAATATTTTCATTGACTGAAACATAATATGATGAATACCAGATGAATTAAAAATTAATAATTCATATTTAAATTTTATAATTAGTTCTAAAAGGGAGTAAATTGCTTTCCAACTTGGTACCATAAACCACAATCAAAACAGCAGACAATTGCAATTTAACACCAGAACATGAGCAGTCTGACCAATTACTGCTGTCCGCTTTCCAGACAATTTATGGCAAAATGAATAAAACTGATTAGCATATTTTTTCTGTTAAATGAATTGAAAAAAAAAACGAGCCACAACAGCAACTGAACATCATAGGTTCATTTTTAAAAAGAATAAAGCCCACCTAAACCGCTTGCTTTATTTATAAATAAATTATAAAATTATATAACAGTTCCTCGTGATCGTGAAAAACACTGACCATCCACTCATTGGGGACACTTTGATAGACACAAAAGAACAGCCAATAATATTAACAATATTTAACGTAGCATCCATTCTGAACATATGCTACATGCGTTAAGCAAATACAACAACGCCGGCTTTGAAATGCATGTACCTACTAAATGCACACACCAGTACCCCAAATGCCAGGCAGGAAAACTGCTACTTAATTGGCCTCTGTGGTGAGCGAACAGACAGACGGAGATACACACAAACACATATTAGTGTTTACAACTGACACAAACTGGTGTCACAATGGGGCCTATAATGCCTATGTTGCCTAGCACCCCTGCTCAGAGACATACACTGCTCCATTTGTCTGGCCCTACCAGCTGCACTGTGTGTGTGTGTGTGTGTGTGTGTGTGTCTGTGTGTGTGTGTGTGTGTGTGTAGACCAGCATCTCTCAAATAGAGGGGCAGGCCCACCATCCTGTTTCACAGTAAACTGTCACAGGGGGCGTGAGAGGTAGGGAGGACTCCATTGTGTCCCATTTGGCTGGTCAGTTTGTAAAGTACAGACAAATCAGTCAAAAATATTTTTGTGGGAGCATGACAGATACGTATATATAAGATAATTAGGAAACACAGGTCTAGATGTTGCAATATGTGGGTAAAAAAAAAGCCTTATTATTCATGACACATCAATAAGTTGTATAGTTTTTGAGGATTTTAGGAAATTGACAGAAATTACAGTGCACTGTCACAGTTTACCCCTGAGCCACACCACTGAGACAATTATTTATGTTTATTTATGGTAATGGTAATTGTTTTATTTCATTTTTCATTTAATTTAATTTCATTATTATTATTTATTCTAAATTATTTAAATTATTTGTACAAATTACTGTTTATGTTGTACATTGTCCATATTTGATGTCATCTATTTATTCTCCACATTATTATTTATTATTTATTATTATACGGGAGTCAGGCAATGACATTTCGTTGGCAATTTCACTGCTGTATTATTGTTCATCATCATTTGAACATGCATCAGATTACAATTGAGTGCATCACATAATCAGTTCACAGTTCCACATGTCCAAAAAGGAGTAGGAAGAAGCAAAGCTTATTAAATCCTACCCCTCCATCTGGTACTTTTACAATCAGTAACTGTTACATTTGTTCACTTCCTGCTTTCCTAATATAGTTTAAGTTTTTTTTGTAGTTTTTCTTTTCCACATATTGAAATACAAGGTGATATGACCATCCAATGACATAATGGGTGCCATAGTAAGTGTCAATATAGTGATATATATAGCACATCATGACTGGTTCAAGACTCTTCATTCTTGTATTTAGCAAACATCAACTGCTTGTATTGTTTCTTGAATTGGCTCATCGTTGTGCATTGTTTGAGTTCCTTACTCAATCCATTCCATAGTTTGATTCCACATACTGAAATGCTATGGCTTTTTAACGTAGTCCTAGCATATAAGTGTTTCAAATGTACTTCTTCCCTGAGATCATATTCATTGGATGACATTTTTAGGTAATTGGTTATTTTTAGCCTTATGCATTATTTTAGCATGAATTGCTGTTCAAAGTATGTATGTAATTTGTTGTGTTTAAGTGGGAAATTCAACTGTCAATTACTGGCCTTGCAGGCACTGTCAGCACTCAAAGGAAAAACGTTTACGCTGGATTTACAACAAAATGGTTTAGGTGACACATTAATCCCATTTGACACATTTTCAACATGGGTCAAGCATAAAGAGAAAATAACCAGCACAGAACCGATTGTCCTCAGATCCCAATTAGGCTTCCCCTTTCAAATGTGGATGAAATCTGATATGAATTGAATTTTATTGTCCTAAAATGTTGTACTTTGTTGTATTTTAACATGTTTTGTCTGATTTTCCTTTCAGGCAGTCAGTGTGGGAAAACATGTAAAAGGCTACCATTACATCGTAGCAAACTTGGTAAGGCCTATTATAAAAAAATATATATATAATAATAATAATAAAATTATAATATATATATATATATATATATATATATATATGTATATATATATATATATATATATATATATATATATATATATATATATATATATATATATATATATATATGTATATACACCGTATTTTCCGTTATAAGTCACACTTTTTTTCATAGGTTGGCTGTTCCTGCGACTTATACTCCAGAGTGACTTATAAATGAAAAAACTGTTTATGTTACATAAACACTGGACACCTTTTCTGTTCATGTTTATTTTTGTGTAGCTGAATAACCATTGTGTTAGCATATCTTACACCTATTCAGCCTGTTCTCTATTCTGTTATTGTTAGAATTTGCCTTCCAAGAGGACGTAATGTCTGTTTTGGTCAAGTAGTTTGTAAAATAAAAGACCCGCAAAAAATGCGACTTATACTCCAGTGCGACTTATGTGTGTTTTTTTCTACCTAATTATGCATTTTGGCCTTGTGCAACTTATACTCCGGAGCGAAATAATATAAGAACTCTACTGACATAGCATTGCTACCTTCTTATCTTCTTATCACACTATATTATCTGATTATTCCATGAGTGCTATTCCATATTTTATTATGCGATTCACGTCAGTTCAGCATTGGGCTAAGAAGAGTCAATTCAGCAATGTTTCATCTTTAATCTCTCAGACGTTCCCACTGGGATGATGAGGAAAAGGCCTAGAAGATGAGGTCAAGTAGCAAAAGAGCTCTCGGAGCTTTTAGCAATTACTTTTCATCAGTTCAGGATCAGACTCGCGTGTTTTTTACCTTGTACTCTGGCTCCTTTCCCACTGAATCACTCTGCATGACCAGTGCAGCGCCGTACAGAATTAACACTCTGCATGAAGGTGCGGCGTATTAATTAGAGATAAGTAGCATCAGTAATCTGCTAAACTCTGTGAGTATGATTAGTTCGTAAAAGATTGCATGAATACCTTTTTTTTTTATTGTTCTTTTAAAGGGATTTAAGGACATTTCTCTGGAAAGGTTCATGCACGGTGGAGCCAATGTGACTGGTTTCCAGTTGGTTGACTTCAGCAAGCCTATAGTCATTAAACTGATGCAGCGTTGGAACAAACTGGATCAGAGGGAATACCCTGGATCGGAAAGCCCACCGAAGGTAAGACCTTTATTCTATAGCATTAAAAAAAAATGATTGGACACCTGCATCAGAAAATATGGATTGGCAGTTAGAACAATTTGTATTCATTGTCTATGAGAAGCGGCACGGCGGTCGAGTGGTTAGCGCACAGACCTCACAGCTAGGAGACCAGGGTTCAATTCCACCCTCGGCCATCTCTGTGTGGAGTTTGCATGTTCTCCCCGTGCATGCGTGGGTTTTCTCCGGGTACTCCGGTTTCCTCCCACATTCCAAAAACATGCTAGGTTAATTGGTGACTCCAAATTGTCCATAGGTATGAATGTGAGTGTGAATGGTTGTTTGTCTATATGTGCCCTGTGAGGAAAAGCGGTAGAAAATGAATGAATGAATGAATGTCTATGAGAACTGGTTATATTAGAGATCACTGCTGTCTCACCATCTCTTCCCCGGTTCCAAAGGTGTAAGATTGTAAGATTGATTAATTGATTAATTGATTAATTAAGGATTTGAGCCAATCCATGCTTTCAGTCAACACTCACATTGGATGTTATGTCATGCTGTTTTGAAACTCACAAAGACTCTTCAAAGATTGTCTGTTTGTCTGAAAGTTCTTATAATAATAATAATTATAATAATAATAATAATAATAATAATAATAATAATAATACAATTTATTTGTATAGCGCTTTTAAAAATACTCAAAGACACTTTAAAGTAGAATGGAGTTGAAGCTAGTAATAAAAGCAAGTAAACAGAGTAAAAGATAACTGGCGACCAGTCCAGGGTGTACCCCGCCTCTCGCCCGAAGACAGCTGGGATAGGCTCCAGCACCGTCCGCGACCCTCGTGAAGAAAAAGCGGTAGAAAATGAATGAAAGTTGGGACTCTGATATGTAACAGCAGTCATATTGCGCAATCCCTCATGTATTTACTCTACAAAAAGCACTGCTTTCTTTTGTTTAAGTCTTTGTTGTATTTTTTTTTTGTTGTTGCACACATTCATTGATCAAATCAAACAGCAGCCAGCTCTGGTTTTTATTTGCATACATTAACCGGAAATGTGTCTACTTATCCATATTATGTATGATGTAAAAATCCGCCATAATGGAGCTATTTGTTCCACTGCATCCTGACTGCATCCAGACAGTCTCCAAATAAACACACAAACACACACACACACACAAAACAAACTCTAATGAGATGACACTGCACATTTGACATTCAGTACATATTGATGATGATATCCTTTATTATTGGCGGGTCATTGTTCACCCGAGGACCGGTGTTAATTGGCTAATCAGCATTTTTAGATTCAGCAGATGAATCCTGATTAGCTGCATTCATTTTCCTCGACAATTTACACAACATTTAGTATCTTAATGGCGCAATCATTACACACGTTTGTGACTAATAGACACAGTCAACATTTGTAGAGATACACAAAATAAACACATTCTGTCTAGACCAGGGGTGCTCACACTTTTTTAGCCTGTGAGCTATTTTTAAAACGCTCAATCCCCAAAGAGCTAACTCCTATTATAAACATAGTGAATATATATGCTTATATGCTTTATATATACAGTAAACCTCGGATATATCGGATTCAATTGTTCCCACTGGTTTTGTCTGATATAAGCGAAATCCATAAAATGCTTATACCGGAAAATGTCCGTTTTACGCATATATCGGATTTATATCCGGTATATGCGTAAATCGGATTTTATCCGTTATAAAAAGGCACTTCCTTGACTATGTTTCCAATGTACCTGGACGCGCAGGCAACGCTGCAAACGCTGCAAATGACGTCGTATAGCGGCCTGTCACGATTCGGCGAATTGGAGCGCCACGATGCGGCCATCCGATATATGCGAGGGAAATTTAATGGAAATGCATTGGAACGGGACTGGAGATTTTGTCCGAAATAGGCGAAATCCGTTATAAAAAATCCGATATATGCAATGAATTTTTATTGGAAATGCATTACAGAAAAATTGGTTCTTTTTTATCTGTCCGTTGTGAGCGAATTTCCGATATATCCGAGTCCGATATATCTGAGGTTTACTGTATATATTTAATATATTTAGGAGTATTTATGCTCTTCCTTGAGCTACAACCTTATCGTTATCAACCTTATGATCCTCGGAGCAAAGTTATGGGGGTCTTTTGGGGTCACCTTTGACAAACAGGTCCTTGGTGAGGGACCAGACAAAGAGTTGCTCCACAGACCCCAAGTCAGACCAAGTTGTTTGGGTTACCAGCCATGCAGTCATGTCATCAGACTTGCAACCATATGTTTTGGACACTCTGGTGAAAAGAGGGCCAGAGCTGTCAACCCATCACTACCTAATGGGGAGTTGGCTCCGATGGTGGGGAAGGATGCCAGTCTGGCAGAAGAGGTTTCAATTCCCACCTCCGGGAGAGCTTCGACCAATGTTCTGAGGGAGGCGTCAGACATTGAGTCCTAATTGGGTTGTGTTCCGTGTCTCCATTGTCGAAGCAGCTGATCAGAGCTGTGGCCAATAGATGGCCGATTCCTGTCATGGCCATAATCCCATAACCCGTTGGTGGACACCAGTAGTAAGGGATGCGGTCAAGCTGAAGCAGGAGGCAGCGGACAGGTAAAAAATGGTTAAAAAAAGTTGGGCCTTGCAAGCTAATAGTGAATTTTGCTGGCTGGTGAAGTAAGCTTCATTATCAACGCAATTAAGACAGACACAATTAACAGAACAATTGGGTAACGTGTCCTTCAAATCCTCTGTGAGCCACTTAAAGTTGATTTAAATGAGCCACTTGAGCACGAATGCCAGAGGAGAGAGGTGCCGCGAAGTGACAACATTATTAGCTATTGCAGTCAGTTGTGAGAAATGGAATGTGATAATGTGCTATATGATTGGTCAGTTTAGATACGTTGTTCTGTTCCCATTCAGAGAAAACTGCAAGGAAATAATAACACAATTAATTATAATTACTGCATAACATTAGTGGTATTTATAAGGGTGTTAAGATCATATTTTAGGTCTCCCACATAGCTCTGTTGCTCCTGGTAGTGTGGGCTAGCTTTTTTGCAGAGGTGTAAAAAAATGCATAGTAATAGCTACATCCAGACTGGAAAATGATGTAATACATAAACAGACACTCAGACAGAATCACCTGACACCAAAACTATAGAAGAAGAAAGACCGCGTGTGCAGACTACAAGTCATTTTGGCTAACGATACAATACCATTTCAACCTTAAAACATTCCCCTGAGTCTATAGTCGACTTACCCTAAGGCCAGTCCTACCCTGCCTGGACCCACTTTTTTTCGGAAAACCAAGTTGATAATAATTTAGAGATACCACCATATGTCGTATCTCTAAACCAAATGTTGTTTGGTCTAGAGACAAAGGAAAAGACAGGAAGCAGAACTGGAGGTAGCAGAAATGGGAATGTGAGGTTCTCATTGGGAGTGACCAGGATGGATAGGATCAGGAAGGAGTACATCAGAGGCATGTTTAGAGGCCTTGAATGGAGGAGATTGATTTGCTGTGGGGACAACTGAAGGGAAAAGCCGAAAGAGAAAGAAAAAAGTATGTGGTAAACTAAAACTAAAGACCTATGTGTTCATGTTGCAAATAAGGATTGTGCATGATGGACAAAATTCCAAAAAAAGTGCAGTTTTCCTTTAAGCTTGGATTGTTTGATTGTATGAGAAATTGCATTTAAAGAAGTGGGGAAGATTCACGTGGCTGAATCTAATCTAGTCATTGCCAATGTTGATCCAAAATTAAAGAAAGAGTCAACCTCATCTTGGAGGGGAGGGGAAACTCGGACTGTCAAAGGTAGACACTTTCATGAACGTCTCAATTACGCTGGTATTTTACTATTCGTGGGTGGTCTCTGAACGTAACCCCACAGGAGTCTACTGTAATGGAAATTGTCCTTTTTACATAGAGAGTGGCTTTTGGGCTAACTGCTTTAAGGCATCAATCAAAATGTCTTTTTCTTCTAATTCTCTGCTGGTTGCCCTGAAATGAGTTCTGATGCGCCTGGAAATTCTCCTGCAATGTAATGAAAATGATCAATGACCTGACAAAGAAATATATGGGCGTCAACTTGAATCATTTGGATCGCATATGCTTGTGCAAGTTAAGGCTTTTGGTTTTTAGGGGTTTTATTCTCACGTAATTTCCCTCTGAAATCCTCTTTGCATGATCAAAACATAATTAGATTTAGGTCATGGTTATTGTATAAGGCAGATAATGTAATGTTATTATTTTTTATTTTACATTTTTATGATCTTATTTGAGAGGATAGATTAAAGAACACGCTCTATATGTTGCCAATGTCTAATTAAATTACGTTCCAAATGGTAGACTCTTTTCAGAATAGAATTAGCATCACTTATTGCAAGATATCATAATAGATTTGTACAAATTGTTTCTTACAGAAGATCATATTTATTTGGCTTTATTTTTAATATATTAATGTGGCTGCTGCAACAGCCAGCTGCAGTATTTGCTTGCCATTAAGTCAGTATTTTTCAAGTATTACCTTGCTATGATTTAATAAAAGTATTTGTGGGACTGGTGTGAAGCATGCGTGCAGCCACTATATGTACTACATGAGTGCACCACATATATGTTTTATAGAGATTAGGTTCCATGGGAAAAGTGGCATATACTTCCTTGGTTTTGTGCATGATTTATAAGGTTGTTCTCCATTGGTATGAATATTAAAGCAAAATGAATGTTTTGCTTTCCACAGTTCAAATCAAGTAGAACAACCATTTATCGCCATATTTGACAGTCGAGGTTAACGTGATCATTTTCAGGTGCACAAGTAATAAATAAGGTAACTGGACAATATGATCGAAAGTGTACTATTGTTTGCGTCAAAAAACTTTATGTGGACTTCCTCCATACATTTAACATGAGCGTGGAGTATGGGGATAACGGATGTCTGTTTTTTTAATTTGTAAAAAGAATAAAACATGTTATACAGTAATCCTTTGTAAATCGTGATTAATTGGTTCCAGGCCAGACCTACTACGATAAACTAATTTCCGCGAAGTAGGATTCCTTATCCTGTTTACGACCTTCTAAATACAGTTTTTAACATTATTAGAGCCCTCTAGACATAAAATTACATTTCTATAGTCACATTTACTCTCATATTACCAATACAGTAGACATAATCACAGCAAATCCGCCATCTTAGACATAAACTACCATGTAGTCACACGTTAGCATTGGAATTCATCAATGTAACATTACTGACACCTAGTGACCAGTGTAGAATATTAATTTAGTGACACCGTTTGAGGATAAAAATACATTTACTAATACTAATTACTTTACTAATAAGTAAATATCACATACGCCGTGAAAATTCACACAAGAGGTGCTGTCGGCGACTGCTAAAACTCAGCTAAACAGTCAAGCTTAGCCAGCTGACATCACCCATGTCACTTCCCAGGCTCCGCCTCTTAAAGGCACACACACACAAGTCACTGAAAGCGACAAGGGACGACTGTATATAAATTTCAAGACAAATCTTTGTTCTATTATTTGGTATTAGAACAAATATGCAGAATGTGAATAGAAAAGGCTGAAATGATAATACTATTTATCAAAAATGGTGGGCAACAAATGGTCCGTGGGCCACACTTTGGACGGTAAAAAAATTATCAATACTGGACTGGTAGTGTCAGGGAGCACTAGACATACACAACATAAACTTATGTATTTCGGTTTTCGATACATGCCACATAAATTGTTGTTTATTTTGCTTGTCACATATAAGTCACACACGGAAAAGCATCTTCTGTCACACGCAGGTGGAATAAAAAATAAGACTTAGTTGCACTCCCCCTTACAGTGTTCGTCATTAAAGCATGTCAGCTAGAGAGAAGTCTACCTGAAAGCCGCGGAGAGCATCCGCCGACTTCCTCAGCTCACTTCCCTATTACCTCCCATCGTTGTGCCTCCAGTTGTTTCTGCTGCAAAGTGAAGGCTGCCTGCTGTGTGTTTGAGTGCCCCCGCCTGTGTTTCTGCATGCGAGCTGGCTGGGGGGTGCTGCAGCTTCATGAGTGCAATGATGTTCCCTGCTGAGGCATGTGTTACTTTTAATGAAATTGTCAAATGACCTGTCAGGACCACCGACACGTTCCCAAAATGTCCATCTCCCTTTAAAGAGAATTCAATGGCATATTGACTGAACCGGTTTGTACTGCTCATAGCAGTAGTGATATAACATTAACTTGAATTAATGGTAATGTTTATATTGTGTATATTTATGTTTTAGTAACATTTGCTATCTACAGTGCTATTACTATTACTATTTATTCTAACAGACATGCAGGGTGTAATGTAGAGTCAGTGTCCACAATGAACTCTAATTAATTATTTGGCCTCTTTTTTTTTCACCCATTTCCAGTATACCTCATCTCTAACATATGATGGTGTGTTAGTGATGGCCGAGGCCTTCCGCACTCTCCGCCGTCAGAAAATCGATATCAGCCGACGCGGAAACGCTGGAGACTGCTTGGCCAATCCCGCTGCACCCTGGAACCAAGGAATAGATATGGAGCGAGCACTTAAACAGGTGATTATTTTTTAGGCTGCTGGGATAACTTTTAATATGTTTTATTTATTCAGGTAAAAAAAAACTTGCTTTTTGTCATGAATTGGTTCTAAAAACCAGATGAAACCCGAAACATACAAAAACTGATGTTACCAAAATCGATGTCTGTGTCATTTTAATGTGTTTTAATGTAATGATATAACCCAAACACGACCACGGACTACTACTTTGGCCATATGTTACAGTGTGCACTTAGTTTTCTGGCACCTTCGTTTACTTTAGTCTGACATTACCTTGTTTCTTTATTTGTTGTATCTTCTTTGCACTTTCCCAACGACCTTTTGTTACTTTCGTGTTTTGTTCTTTCTTTCCAAGACTTTGTATCCACTTTGTGTGCGTCTTTTGTATATTAATTACAGTGGTATATTAATTCAGTTTTTGTTATTCATTTTTATGTGTGAAACAAAATTATATAACTGAAATAATTTGCCTCATAATAATAATAATAATAATAATAATAATACATTTTATTTGTATAGTACTTTTCAAAATATTCAAAGACACTTTACAGAAAAATGGACTATATCTTTTACTCTGTTTACTTGCTTTTATTCAAAGCAAGTAAACAGAGTAAAAGATACGTTAAAATACAACATTCATTCGTCTATACACAGTTAAAACATGAGTAAAAGCGGGGCGGGGCTCATGGAAAACAATGTATGTATATCCAGTGAATTCTTTCCAGACACCCTCATTTTATATAAAAAAATTATTGCTGTAACTGAGTTAGTTGGCAAAGAACTACAGTCAACTGGTGATGACATCATAGAGAGTTAACAGCGCTGTTGAAGAATGACTTCAAGTGGGAGTTGAGAGAAGCTAATAGGCATGCCGTCTTTTTTTGGGCACTGAAGTACACATAATTATACGTGGACAAATGGGCATACTCATTTGAGTTTCCCGCAGGCTGTCTCTCCACCGATTTGTTGACATTTGTTTTTGTAAGTACTGTGTTTGATTTTACCAAAACACATGTACGTATTGTCGGAAGTTGCTGCTAGACGTCGGCAGCAACTCTTTATGGACTTTAAAACACGAGGACACCAGGGAACTACAGTATAGAAGAAGCTAGGCATCCTCCATCTGCCCACTACTGCACTGAAACTGCAGAGAAACGCCGCAGGCGGTGTAAGAGGAAGCAGAGGCTAACAGTCTAGTGTGACCGCTAACCCGTGGAAGCCGACATTTCAATCAATCACCCTGGCCAATGTTCGCTCCCTGGACTATAAAATGACAATGTATGCCTTTTGAGATCCACCCAGCGGATGGTGAGAGAATGTTGTGTTTATGTGTTCCTAGACTCGGCCATTGAGCTATGATAGCTAACATGCTATTTTAGGGACAGACATGCTATGGCTGAGGCAGACTAGTGGTGACCGGTTCTAATATTAATGTTACAAAAGGAGTGAGCCTCTATCATGTTATTATTGAATTAGTAGTTTTGTGATGGTATACGGATTTAATCAACATAAAAGTACAATTTGTGTATTTAAAACAATACTAGTGGGGATTGAGACCAGAAGCATCCGCTCCAAAGTCTAGAACACTAACCACTACACCACAGCAGTCTCTTACTCTTATGGCATATATATGACTTTGTATTGTGCTATGTAAAATATAGATATATTTTGTTATGTTTTTTTCTGATTCCAGGTGCGCATTCAGGGACTGACTGGCAATATACAGTTTGATCACTTTGGACGGAGAGTTAACTATACCATGGACGTGTTTGAACTGAAGAGCAATGGACCACGCAAGGTATGGTTTTTTTATGGTTATTTGATATTAATTAATTAATTTCACAAATATACAGTATTGTGTATAAGCCACTAGTTGGTGACACAGTTAAACAGTAAACATGACACAATTAGAAGCATTTCTATCAGTTTCCACCAAACTTTGTGGAGGGTTGTGGAAGAATTTGACGATACATTAATTATCATTAAACTACACAACAGGGTGTCTCAAACTCAATTCACCTGGGGGCTGCTGGAGGTGAATAGTCTGGGTGATGGTTGGCCACAAAAGTACTTCACAAAAAAAGGGGGTTTGAAGTATCAACAAAAAGTACAAATGATTAATTAATCCCAGTTCAGAACATTAATGGGTTCTTGCACAATATTGCATTATTATTAACTGGAAACCTAGTCTGATAAAGAGGAGTGCATGTGGTGGTGGGTGCAAGTGGATCGAAACATTGACAAAAGTAACACAGGAGGATAGGAAGTCAAAGAAAAGTTGATGCATCCACAAATAAAAGTTAAATGCAAAAACTGGCAAGGAAACAACACATAAGGTCAAAATAGAAAACCTCCATGTCTACAAGTTCCGGGGATTTTTTTTTTAAGTTATTTTTCCGCACAGGATGTCAGCAAAATCTCTCTCTTACCAGAAGCCTGATGAAAGTCCAACAGTACTTATATTAGTGATTTTTATGAACTAATAAGATAATAAATATTGAAGGACTGGCACTCACTGGCGCCCGCCTCAGTCAAAGAGACTGAATGACTGACAGGAAGATTCACTCTCTCAGTCCATTCCACTATTGAACCAATGTACTAAGGTGTACAGATGCACAGAGTGAACTCTCACTGTCATCTAGCCTGTTTGGTATAGAGAAAGAAGGAATCAAACATGTCAATAAATCAAGGTTGGCAAAACGTGCGGTTAATTGATTTATTGATTATAGTGACAGGGTTAATAATGACCCAGAATACTGATTGCCTCGCCGTATGACATTTTAATATGCATGACAAATATTAATATGTATTTTATGTTATCATTATATGTTTTTTTTTGTTGTTTTCATCAACCATCCTTTGACTGCATTTTACTGACCTTGAAAGGCTGTGAAAAGAAACGTTCATCATGATGAGTTAAGACTCTCGCTATTAATATTTTCTGACTGGATGAAATATACACAACTCTCACAACAAGGGAAAAGCACAATGTTCCTGGCAGCTCTGTTCAGATCCTTCAAAAGCAGTGTGCTTTACTGAAAGTTCTTGGCTCATTATTCTCAGTTCCAAGGGGACATTTTGTGGTTGGACTTTTTAACTTTCTGTTCTATGCATTCTTATTAGTTTTATTACTGTTTGTGTCTCTTGTCTTTATTGTAATTGTTTTCTGGATGAGTTGCACTATAAAGCACACTAACTGAGTGTTTTCTTCTTTGTCACTCCTCTCAGATTGGTTACTGGAACGACATCGATAAACTTGTCTTGGTGCAAAATGAAAACTCCCTGTCCAATGACAGCTCAGCAATGGAGAACCGGACCGTAATTGTGACGACCATCATGGTAATGTTCCCTACTTTGTACCTAAATAATAGTATCCAAAGTACAACTTATTTTATGAAATGAATTTTAACGGAATACCTGCTACACAAGTTTTAAGAGGAATCAAATGCAGTCACGATTAGCCCGGGGCTGAATTTTATTTCTTTTATGGGTCTAATAAGGAGCCATGTGGGGAAGTGTCCCGTGGCAAAATTTGATTCATGGCTCAGAGAAAAAAAAAAAAATCTAAAAAAATTTAAGTGAGCCCTCAGAGCATGGCCACAAGGGAGAGACACTTGATTATACTAATATCTCATTAGTAGGCAAATCTTAAAGTGACCTCACATCACCGTTTAGATGCGACCTCATGTTAGTCTCCTCTAATGTATTTCACATGCCAACACACTGCCAATGAAATAATCATCTAATATTTCCAAACTATCCAAGACAAGAGGAGGGCCGATTGAATATGTTTGTGCACATCATCTGCATGTAAGTGATTTCACATCACCCATCTGTGGCCCATTTATGATGGCCGTCCCGTTCCTTTAAATGCATTCTGTTCAATTTGGCAGACAAACTGACGCAAGGGAAAGCAATTCCAAAGACTCTTATCTCCGATACCCTGTTTGCGCTGTGAATCACAATACTAAAGTCCTTAATAGGAAGAAACTTTCATAAATATTTTGCACATGCATTCAGGTGTGCAATTATACTGAAATGTACACTAAACAAAAGTACTTGTACACTCTTTTTGCTCTGATTTTTCATGAACTGAAGTCAAAGTACACAACAGGACTATCTCTCACAAATATTGTCTGCGTTAGTAAATATTGACAATCCATAACTCATCACAGGTGTGGCATATCAAAATGCTTAGGAGTGTAACTGAGCGTCCAAAGCATCCCAAACATGCTGAATGGCTGACATGTAAAGAACTGGGATGTTTCCAGGAATTGCGTACAGATCCTTGCAACATGAGGCTGTGCATTATCATACTGCAACATGACGTGATGGTCATGGATGCATGCCACAAGAATGGGCCACAGGATCTCGTTGCGGTATCTCATCAGTAAAATGCGCCTCAGGCTGTCTAATCACCATGTTGACATCCCACACCTGTGCGGTGGATGAATTATGAATGCTTATTAATACAGCAATATTTGTGGGAGATGTGCTTTTTGTGTACATAGAAATGCTCTTTACTGTGTCATGTTTACTCTGATGTGTGTGTTATGATGATCCACTCTGGTACAACTAGGTTTTTTATGAAGCCAATGTTTACTAAAAGACCAAATATGTATGCAGAAAACTATTTTTTGTGAATATAAAGTGTGCAAACTAATATTGCTGAGTTACGATTGGCACTGTGAGGAATAGCACTTTTACACTATAATTACTATTATTGTAGTTGCTAAAAGGTGGAGTTTATACTGATGACAATAATCCTATGTATTATTGTTACCATGTGTTGTTGTGTTTTGCTATTCGGTTGTAAAAGAAATGCAGAAACAAAACAAGACATACGTATCAGAGCATCACTGTACACGCCTTTTTCGATGTCTTCCTTCCCATTTTCTGTCCCCTTGCTCTCCTCTCACTCCATCAACCCCACTGTTCCACTCCTCACACGCCTCCTTCATATCTCCCTGTGGATGGTGACCTCAGCAGACCTTGGCTAACATTAGCTCAGCCACCTCCTCCTCTTTGCAGCCTCTGATGAAGAAGAAGCCTCTGCTGCGACACTGAAGACACAGCAGCACAACGCACCTCACCCCCGAGTCCCTGGCCTTATGGAGAAAGACACACAAAGACTGATAGACCGAGTGTCTCTAAAGCTCTGCATTTTATGTGAATTCTTGCTTTGGCCATAGGAGGTCTATACTCTACTGAATGGCATTCTAGTTATACGTATATGGTCATTATAGTGTCGCTAGAACATATCTTGTCTTTTTTGTGGTGTACAGTCGTCCCTCGCAACATTGCGGTTCCATCATCTCTCCCTCACTCTTTTTTTTTTTTGTCGTGGTTGAATACGGACTGTTTTTTTAAGCATATTGAAGCAAATTGAAGCATAAAAATGGCTAAATGAAGTAAAGTCCAAATATAAGGCGTTAAGACCCCATTGAAATTGTGAATGTTGTATTCTACATTGGTCATAAGGTGTAATTATTATAGTAATTGTTAGGTGAGACACTTGATCCCCGCAACAACAGGCTTTTATTGTAGGTTTAAATGATCTCACAACAGGGACAATAATAATATGGTCCACTACATAACTAGTGATTGGACACTCACTACACAATACCATAGGTAAGCTTACATTTAAGTATTTTGATTTATATGGGTTAAGGTTTGTAGCTGTCTATACAAGACTCCACTGATTTTAATTAAAAATATCATTATACATGTGAAGGTCCATATCGCCCAACCCTAATAATAATCTTCATAATTATAA
Source organism: Doryrhamphus excisus (assembly GCF_030265055.1). NCBI lineage: Eukaryota > Metazoa > Chordata > Actinopteri > Syngnathiformes > Syngnathidae > Doryrhamphus > Doryrhamphus excisus. The sequence continues at coordinate 12,564,696 of NC_080473.1, read as the reverse complement.
CAGGTTGTTGTATACTGTTATACTGCTGCAGTCACAGCCTTCAACAAGCTCTCAACTTCACTTCCTGTCCTCCACACAGAGCACAGTTACTGTGACGCACACAAGCACAGGTCATATTTATATCTTAAATTGATCGTTTTCATTTATTATATCTATGGTAATGGTAATGGTTTTTATTTCGTTTGAACATGCATCAGATTACAATTGAGTGCATCCCATAATCAGTTCACAGTTCCACATGTCCAAAAGGAGTAGGAAGAAGCAAAGCTTATTAAATCCTACCCCTCCATCTGGTACTTTTACAATCAGTAACTGTTACATTTGTTCACTTCCTGCTTTCCATAATACAGTTTAAGGTTTTTTTTTTTTTTTAATAATGTACCTCGTACCAAAGTACGAGGTGATATGACCATCCAATGACATAATGGGTACCATAGTAGGTGTCAATATAGTGATATATATAGCACATCATGACTGGTTCAAGACTCTTCATCCTTGTATTTAGCAAACATCAACTGCTTGTATTGTTTCTTGAATTGGCTCATCGTTGTGCATTGTTTGAAGGTCTTACTCAATCCATTCCATAGTTTGATTCCACATACTGAAATGCTATGGCTTTTTAACGTAGTCCTAGCATATAAGTGTTTCAAATGTAGTTCTTCCCTGAGATCATATTTCTCCTCTCTTGTAGAGAAGTATTGGATGACATTTTTAGCTAATTGGTTATTTTTAGCCTTATGCATTATTTTTGCTGTTTGAAGATGAACTATATCAGCAAGTTGAAGTATTTGTGATTTTAGAAATAAGGAGCTAGTATGTTCTCTGTAGGCGGCATTATGAATTATCCTTACTGGCCTTTTTTGCAGTTCATTTAGCGAGTGAAGATTGCTTTTGTAGTTATTGTTATCTACTATTTAATGTCATTCAATGTCTAGAAAGCTCTAGTAAAAACAAACAAAATCCTACTCTGCAAAAATTCACATTTTACAGTCGGGTCTAGAACTTATTAACCACAATAAACGAGGGATTACTGTACTGTATATCTATAAAAAGGGGGTCAGTATTCTGCCCCGAATGTCCCCATAGAGGAGGTATGCATCCCAAGCGTAACAAATGCAATGGGTCCACGAATGTATGGTTGGAGTAGTGAGGTTATACTCCTTCATCGCTGAAGAATGTGAATGAAGTACACTAAACTACTGTTAACTTGATGGGAAGCCTCATGTTACCACACGACCAGTCGTCCATCATTTTTTGTAAATCTACTCACCCAGTGGAGGAACTGTGAAGGTCTCAACATGAAGCCGAGGCCAAAATTTTAATGTACTGTTTTGCCAGGTGAACAAGTGACACAGTCAGAATTTAACCTTGAATATTAGGATCGACATTTTAAAATCTCACTCCCACCTCCAATTATGTGAAGTGACCTCTCGAGCTCATAGCCAGCAGCCACTGATGCGACACAGACAGCAGCATTATCACTTATACACAACTGACGGACTCAAAGTGACATATGGGCCCATTTACACACTCAGCCGGCTGCCTCCATGTAGATCATTCATGCATGCATGCCTTTACGCCTCCGCACAATAAATATCACAAACACTACCTGGAAGAGTAAAGTGCACTAATGGTGATCGATTGTTAAGTCGAGTGGTGTTTCATTTTGTGCTTCGCATGCAGTTGCTGTTTGTATTACAAACGCCAACGACATGGCAATGTCTTATTTATGTTGTTTTCTGGCTTTGGTTTTATGGCTCGTAAAAATGCTGTGTTTGGGATTTTATGTGCTTAATATTTAAATATTTGACAACAACGTTTGATTAAACAAGGACATTCGGTTTTATTGTGCAATCCAAGTCAGATATACCAAAATGACTTTTTCTGTTGTGAACACAGCCTAAAGGCTCCGTCCCACTGCGCCATTTAATAATTCTGTCTGAAAAACAAAGGAATATGTTTTTGGACTTTTTCATATTTAGATGTTGACAGATGTTGCTAGAGGTTCCAAACTTTGAAATATGTTCCAAATTTCCGACATCAACTACCGGTGACATAGACGAGCGATGTCGCTGACTTCTGGTTCCTGTTCCTGTGTAGTGACAAGCTAATAGGATTCTAACAAGGATGTTTTGTCATTAAAAATACATTAAGAGCACAGCTGGACTCATGCAGGATATTTACAACGTGACAAGTTGCGCACCATATTGTACACTAACCAAAAAACATGCTAAACGGGGTGGACACTAACTGAGGTTCAACCATATTTACATGTTTCACCTGCTAAGTCGCTTGCGGGACTTAGTAAATTCCTTGCTCAGGTATGATAGTACTCCAAAATAAACAGGAGATAAAAATGATCCAAATATAAATTCAAAACATAAATTGTGAATTGTCTACAATTTACTGTACAACTATTGTGATGAGGCGACAAATTGGGTGTAATTCAGACATTTTTCCGCCGTTTCGTTTGTTACGTGGCGTTGACTATTCCGTCATCTGAGCTCAATGAAAATATTCATACTTAAGCAGATGACTTTCAGACATATTTAGGAGGTAGACTACAATTTAGGCTACACAAGTGAAAGATTTAGACTACAACTTATTTCAGGACGCAGACAGAATTGTTCAACAGCAGCATGGGTCAGACTCTAAAATAACATGTTACAAGTGTAAGAAGAAGTTAACCACATATGTTCTTTGCTCCAGGGTTTCGCGACAAAGTACACACGTGTAATATTCCTGAAATGTTCGGTTTAGGCTGCACGGTGGGCGAGTGGTTAGCCTGCAGGCCACACAGCTAGGAAACCAGAGTTCAATTCCACCCTCGTCCATGTCTGTGTGGAGTTTGCATGTTCTGGGTTTTCTCCGGGTACTCCGGTTTCCCCCCACATTCCAAAAACATGCTAGGTTAATTAGCGACTCCATATTGTCCATAGGTATGAATGTGAGTGTGAATGGTTGTTTGTCTATATGTGCCCTGTGATTGTGATTGGCGACCAGTCCAAGGTGTACCCCAAATCTTGCCCGAAGTCAGCTGGGATAGGCTCCAGCAACCCCGTGACCCTCATGAGGAAAAGCGGTACAAAATGAATGAATGAATGAATGAATGTTCGGTCTAGACTGCACGGCGGTCTAGTGGTTAGCACGCAGGACACACAGCTAGGAAACCAGAGTTCAATTCCACCCTCGGCCATGTCTGTGTGGAGTTTGCATGTTCTCCCCGTGCATGCGTGGGTTTTCTCCGCGTACTCCGGTTTCCTCCCACATTCCAAAAACATGCTAGGTTAATTAGCGACTCCGTATTGTCCATAGGTATGAATGTGAGTGTGAATGGTTGTTTGTCTATATGTGATTGGCTGGCGACCAGTCCAAGGTGTACCCCAAATCTTTCCCGAAGACAGCTGTGATAGGCTCCAGCACCACCGCGACCCTCGTGAGGATAAGCGGTAGAAAATGAATGAATGTTTTAATTGATTTCATTTTAAATTGCTTGACATTTACTAAGCTAAAATATGGACACAATTCTGCTACACGGTCGATTTTTTGCTCATAAAAAAAATTGACTAAATATTCATGACAACTAGCTCCTCTAACAATTAAAAATAGGACAATGCTAACGAGGTCCTCTGTTGGAGAAGCTAAGTTGGGTTGACTCGACCGAACGATAAAACGACACAGTAGCTAAATTGTTGAAGTGTTTTGCTCTTTGTCTGTCTAAATAGCTCAGAGACAATCACCGACTCACTGGGCCGATACACCAGCGAGCGGACGGTTATGTGCTGTAATTTGACTAATTGAGGAATGAATAGACTTATTATCCAGCTGACAGACTGAAATAGGCTGTGACCGTTTGGCTCGACCCTCCGGCCATGGCAGTGGACGGCTCGTAGCGTGATTAATGTCTACGTCGTTGGCTAACTCATTACGTGACAGTCTGGCTTTTTTGGAATAGTGTTGACTGAATGACTGGACGCTTAGTGTGCATCTGTGCGCCCTGACAAGCTCACACACGGCGGGTCTTGTCTGCCTCTTTGGGAACCAATTGGGAACCTTTTATGTCTTATCAGCCCAAACCATTTGCTCCTACAAAGCTCAGCACACCAACTTTTTTATTTTTTACTTCATATCCGTTTGGTCCATTTGTTCTTACACATTATGTTACTCCCCCCTTCGCCGTCTCGCCTTTATCGTACTTTGTCTTTATCTCAGTTTCACACTGTTTCAAATTCACATTCTGCCCATGTCCGTCTCTGTTTGGATTCTGATCTGCCCCTTCATCTTATAATCTCTCATTCTATATGAACGCATTCTATATGTCACGTTCTCTTCAGTAGATTTCCATTTATAGAGTTTGATAATTACTCTCATTTTTGACCCCTTTTGCCTCTTCCTACTTGGCCTTCCATGACTCTTGACATGATATTAGTACACCAACAAGCGTGATGCTGTTCTCTCAGCAGCAAGCGCACACACACGCAGCATCAGCGTTACCTTCACACTGAGACAAAGGCATCTGGGGCAAACTGATAAGAAACCTTCAGGAGAATTTAAAGTGAAACTGGCAGTGTTCCCATTCATGTGTGTGTGTGTGTGTGTGTTGCTGATTTGGCTGATCAAATTTCAAGCACTTAACCTTCCAACAGGATGAACTTGAGGGGCAATTTGAAAGTGATTGTGTTTTCCTTGTTAGCACTAATTGATCAAATCATGACATGAATGGTGAATAAATGATTAAAAATGAAGGCAATATGAAGTTATTGCTATGAAGCAGTGGTTATTTAATACTTGTTTTTTGTATACGTATATACATGCCTAATTATGTACTGTTGGATCAACACTTTTGAGTAGTACAAAAAATATTTTGAGTGCAGGCGCTCTTGTCATGCCAGTAATGCTGGATGCCATCGGGATCGTCAAGGTTAGATTTTTTTCTAATCAGATAACATTTCCTCCACCTTTCGATGTCACATTTTTGGTGTGCTTCTGCAAATTCCAAATGAGCAATTTTGTGGCATTGAAGGAAATGAGACCCAATCTCATCAGATCTTGTGACCGAAGTTATTTTGTATAAAATAGTTCTAGAAATAACGTTACTTTGTATTTCATTGTATATGAAACCAGTCAGTGTTCTTCCGTCTAATCACGGCATCATTATTAAGGAGTAGTCCCAAACTGATCCCGTGCCGTATTAATCCTGTTATGCTATTGGGCAGGGGTGCTCATTAAGTCGATCACGATCTACCGGTCGATCGCGGAGGTGGTACTGGTCGATCGCTGGTCGATCGCGGCGTGACATTAAAAAAATATCATCCTAGCATCAATGCCGTCACTTGATTGATATACAGGGCAGCCATTCAGATGACAACTGAATGTTGCCCTTCGGGCGACCAATCAAATCAAACAACGTCTCTAAGTGCAGCAGAACTTACAATGTCAGCCTATCATCCATCCCCGTTACTTGATTGACATACAAGACAACCAGTCAGATGACAACTGAATTTTGACCTTTAGGTCACCGCTCATGCGTAAACAACGATGCAAAGTGCTAAGCTAGTCGGCGAATTGCGTCAGATTTTAAGCCCTCGCTAAAGTTTATGGTCACTAAAATGAGTGAAGGAGCTGGACCAAGTAAAAAAGGCAAAAACATATCACTTCCATACGGAATGGGAGGTGGACTTTTTTTTTCACAATGTCTTTTTCGAAGTGCGTTTGCCTCATATGCCATTCTACCATCGCAGTACCAAAGAAAGGAAATGTGGAGCGGCATTTTCGGACTGTTCATGGAAGATAAGATACGATTTGAGAATAAATAGATGTTTTGCATTTTTGTAGTGGGTAGATCATTTTGACTCGGTCATTTTAAAAGTAGCTCGCATGCTGAAAAAGTGTGAGCACCCCTGCTATTGGGAGTATAACACGAGTATCGTTTTTTGGCAGTTCTCTGCCAAAACACTAGGGGCAGTGTTTTTCTGACAGTGATCAAACACAGCTTCCTTTTTAGTACTAGTAAACAATGGCAAAGTTCAACGCCACATCCAGATTGTTGTTGGAAATTGAACTTTTTCTTCTTGAAACACTTTTATTGGACATATTGAGTTTAGATATTTTTGTTTGTGTATGTCGAGCTCTGCCAGAGTTTATAGAGGGGGAGGAACCAGAAGACGTTGCTTATGCCATGACGCTGTCTCGTTTCTTGATATTTTTAAAGAGACCAAATGAAATGTATTCACAATTAAGAATGTTAATTTGAATCAAACAGCATATGAGTTACACATTTAAATGATCTCCACCTCCGGTTGGGAATTCTCCGGGTGACATTCCCGGTCATTGAACATCTTATGAGGACGGCAGTGTTGATCTAGAGGACGCACGTCTGCTGTTCATTAATTTCATGATTCATGTTGAGTCAGTGAAATGAGTGCCCTGGGACCTGCTAATGTTTCTGATAATGTCATTAGTGGCGAAACGTTTCTATAATTTTTCTGACACAATAGGGCAATATAGTTATTTGTTGGTAAAATTAAAGTAGATCAAACTGCAAAATATATTAAAATCATAAATTTAGATCGTACGCACACGTGGCAAAACATACTTTGCTTGGGCTTACTTCACACCTAAAGTCCAGCATGTTTGGCTAGTGTGAATGCACACACACACACACGTACACACTCACACAATGTAGCCGACTCATAGAATGACTGTCATGCAATCACAAGGAGACTTCAAATAATCCAAAAGTCAAACTGTTACTACATTTGCATGCGTAATAAAGGCACTTAATTCGAAATAATCCACAAAGTCAGGGAAATTGCGGTACTAGAGCAGTACTTCATCACATTTGAAGTAAATACTTAGGCATAAATCTGAATTTCCTTGCATTGTTTCAAAGCTGGGTTGCACAGTTGTCTGGTGGTTAGCGTACAGACCTCACAGCTAGGAGACCTGAGTTCAATCCCACCCTCTGTCATTTTTGTGTGGAGTTTGCATGTTCTCCCCGTGCATGCGTGAGTTTTCTCCGGGTACTCCGGTTTCCTCCCATATTCCAAAAAAAAAACATGCTAGGTTAATTAGCGACTCCAAATTGTCCATAGGTATGAATGTGAGTGTGAATGGTTGTTTGTCTATATGTGCCCTGTGATTGGTTGGCGACCAGTCCAGGGTGTACCCCGCCTCTCGCCTGAAGACAGCTGGGATAGGCTCCAGCACCCCCCACTACCTGCTATATAAAAAACTTGTTTGCTATTTTCAATTAAATGTACTGTAAATGCAAAAAAAATATCTAATGATTATTGAAAATTATTGGTACAACTTTGGCAAGATTAAACCAATTGGTGAATAGAATTCATAGTTATCCTATGCTCTGATGTGTTACCCACATAGTTGAGGCTCGTTGGAGCTTGATATCTTGATAAATCAGAGATTTGTCTTTGATTAAAAGGGGTTCAATAGCCTTTTAATAGGCTTGCTTCGGTTGGATTACAAGGGCAGCAGCCTCAGGCATAATACAATATCTCACCACTGATGATGGATGTGCCATCACTCACAAGCGTGTGTGTGGGTGTATGAGGGAGCGTGCTTGATTTCTAATGTTTAATGCGCACCTACCAAACCATTAAGCTCACTTGTTACTTTCATCTTTAGAAACCGTACACTGACAAAAGTCATTTTGCCTCTCACAACGCATCTTCAAAGCAACGTTCCCCCCCCTTGAGAAAATCTCTCCCTCTCAGCATCAGCATCAGTGTAGCACTGAGTCAGGTTCACATCCCAGTGGAGGCAGATCAAGACTTGAAATAAGTCAGTGACACTTCACATAGAAGCCATCCAGCTAGAAGAACTGATGTAATATTTCATTTTGCATGGATTTTCTCTTTTAAAATAATAATAAAAAATGTGTTTTTCTACTAAGAACAAATATGTGTTCATGTCATTCTATTATTTTACCTGTACTATGTATGTATTGTAGTAAGAATTGTGTATTTAATGTGTATCTAACATTTCTTTGATGTTTATGAGATTAATGCTTACTTCATCACTCGGAAATAAATACAATATGAGTCTATTTGTGTCTCATTTGTTCTATCACTCTTGTTTATCAGTTATTTTAAAGTCATCAGTGCAATAATCCTCCTCCAAACAGTGTCTTTCTCGCCTTATGCTGCTTTTGCAGGAGGGTCCCTATGTGATGCTGAAGAAGAACTGGGAGTTATATGAAGGCAATGACCAATATGAGGGGTACTGCGTGGATCTGGCCTCGGAGATCGCCAAACACATCGGAATCAAATACAAGATCTCCATCGTGCCTGATGGGAAATACGGCGCCAGAGATCCCGAGACGAAGATATGGAACGGGATGGTGGGAGAGTTGGTTTATGGGGTAAGGATGAATGAATCGTATTTATGTCATACAGTAGAATATGCAAGTATATCGACATGGCCATGAACATGATGTTCTCCTCTGTTTGTGAACGACAGAACCTGACCATTATTTGCTTTTGTTGACCACACATCCAGCAACATACTCGGCAAGGTTAACTGAATATAATAAAATGAATAATAATAATGAATTGGATTTATATTGTGCATTTCAAGATACCTGAATCACACCCATTATTCAGTGGTGGTAATTGGGTACTATGTATACTAATGGAAACAGCCTCTCCGAACACAACCAAACCCATGCCCAGCACGGTACAAATGGTGACGTACTGTGAGTACTACCTAAAAATATTGTCATTTTCATCACCTTTGAAGTAAATACTTTGGCATAAATCCGAATTTCCTTACATTGCTTCATAGCTTGGCTGCACGGCGGTCTAGTGGTTTGCGTGCAGACCTCACAGCTAGGACACCGTGTTTCAATTCCACCCTCGGCCATCTCTGTGTGGAGTTTGCATGTTCTCCCCGTGCATGCGTGGGTTTTCTCCGGGTACTCTGGTTTCCTCCTACATTCCAAAAACATGCTAGGTTAATTGGCGACTCCAAATTGTCCATAGGTATGAATGTGAGTGTGAATGGTTGTTTGTCTATATGTGCCCTGTGATTGGCTGGCGACCAGTCCAGGGTGTACCCCGCCTCTCGCCTGAAGACAGCTGGGATAGGCTCCAGCAACCCCGCAAACCCTCGTGAGGGAAAAGCGGTAGAAAATGAATGCATAAACATCCAGTGGAGGTGGCACTGGAGATCCCAGTGACTAGGATACAGGAAACGGGATTTGAATCGCCAACCCTCCATTGTCATTTTACGACCTGCTTTGCTCTGAGCCACTGCCGCACCAATAGAGGTGATAATTTAGAAGATAGCAACTGCACATGGGACCAGGACTGCTCCATGGTGCCAACTCAACAAAAGTATAGCAATCTCCACAAAGTCAGCCAAGTAGTTATTGCAGCTGCAGTGACATTGGCATTCCACTGGTACACTAAGTCCTCATGCCATCGTGACCCCACCTCAGGCTTACACAGTCAAACCCACTCCAGTATGCGGTACATCGACTTATTCGAAGCTCTGTGTGCACATTTCTCCAGCAATAACAGGGCTCGCTAATTCCTGAAGAATTCGGCAAGGCAACCAATTATGCTATTGACATCACATGTAGCCTAAGATTTCGCATTGCTTGCTTTGCAACATTTCGAAGACAATGTCAGTCAGCACTTTGAGGAGGTGTGAAATTGAAGAGATTTTTGCAGAGCAGCGTCAGACATTAATTGGCCTGCGGAATTGCTAATGGAGGAAAGGTGACACTGAGGATGCAGCGCTAAGCAGGCTTGATTTGTTTCAAGTGCTCAATGTCCTCGCTGATGAGGCCACAAAGGGGAAAACATATTTATTACAGCTTTTGTCTCTAATTCACTTTTTATCTTTATGTTTTTGTATGTTTCCGCATGTCTGTGCCACTTCCTGTCTTGTTTCTGATATTGCCCTCTTAGGGCTCCACTTGTGATTGCACATTTTTTCTCTCACTAATATTGCATCTTCACTGCTGATTTGATATATAATTGCTGTTTCATCATCTATTCAGCAAAAGTTCCTCATCATGCTCACCTTTTCTCCTGATTTTTTTTCCACTTATCGCCCTCTTTTTGCCGCTTGTCTACTTGCCCCTTCAGTTGTCCTTGCACTCATTCTCCTCTTAATTTCGTCTTTAGCAGAAAATGGAGACGGCAGATAAAGACACTTGTATGCATATTAAGAACATGATCTATTTTCTTTGCAGAAAGCAGAAATTGCAGTGGCCCCGCTTACCATCACTCTCGTCAGGGAAGAGGTGATCGACTTCTCCAAGCCCTTCATGTCTCTGGGAATCTCCATCATGATTAAGAAGCCTCAAAAGTCCAAACCAGGTGTCTTCTCTTTCCTGGACCCGCTGGCATATGAGATTTGGATGTGCATCGTGTTTGCTTACATCGGAGTCAGCGTGGTGCTGTTTTTGGTGAGTGGTACGGATAGGCATTAACCACTTAACCGCCGTGCAGAAATGTGGGGTCATATATTTCTCTTTCATTTCAATTTTCTGCTTTAGTTCAGAAGTACGCGTCCCCTCCTACCTTAAATCAAATCAAAAATAACGCTATCCCATCATGTTATGTCATCCTCCTTCGTTCATGTGACTTACATTTCCATTTCCTGCCACGTTCTTGTCAAAGATGAGGCAGACAATAACTAATGTTTCATGGAATTGTAGTTTTTCTTTATGATGCACTATTAACATTAAATACATTGATTTCCTGTGCTGTCTCAGGTCAGTCGCTTCAGTCCATATGAGTGGCATGCTGAGGAACCAGAGGAGGGCACCACAGAGCCGGGCCCCGCCGACCAACCTCCAAATGAGTTTGGCATCTTCAACTCTCTCTGGTTTTCACTGGGAGCCTTCATGCAGCAGGGCTGTGACATCTCACCACGGTGAGTGCATGACATGTGGTGTGTGAGGCAGAGCATACCGTGTGTGTGTGTGTGTGTGTGTGTGCGCGCGTGTCTAAGGGAAACACCCCTGGTTGCTCCACAGCATGCTCTTCTAAAAATACAAGTCTATTCTATTTTTGACAGAAGCCGCATCTGGCTGCACATAGACGTTGCAGTTTTGCAGGGAGTTGGACAAACTTCCTATAATCCTACCATCATCCTACCCTCAACAAAAATATAAAAAAAATATATGTTGTTTTTTGCTCCTGATCTTTCATGAGCTGAACTGAAAGATCTAAAACCCTTTTATCTGCACACAAAAGACCTATTTCCCTCAAAATGTTGTTCACAAACCTTTCTAAATCTGTGTTGCCGAGACAATCCATCCACCTCAAAAGGTGTGACATGTCAAGATGCCGATTAGACAGCATGATGAGCGGCTACTAAAAAAGGTCCAGTTTTACTATGTTTGGGGGTTTCTGACTACCTTTTGCTTCACACAGTGAAGGACACAAACAGGATATTGGCCTGGCACTGGGACACTGTTGTTGATAGTTGTGGACTATCCCAAACATGCTCAATGGGTCACATGTATGTAATGCAATGATAGTAAGGGAATTGTGTACAGGTGCTTTCAACGTGGGGTCAAAGTCAACTTTATTGTCAAATATGCTATACATGCTCGACATACAGCATACATTACATTTTTCAGCATACATAAATTTTACATGAAAAATAGGTGTGTGTGCGTGGGCATAGTCAGGGGCCCAGAGTCAATGGTGGGGGCCAGTGGGGGGAATTGGTGGTGGCAAAGCAGGGAGGGAGTTAAGCATCCTGACTGCCTGGTGGAAGAAACTGTCTTTGAGCCTGCTGACAACAAGCCTTGGGATCTCGTCAAATGAATTCAAAATGCCATCAATAAAATGCACCTGTGTTTCTTTGCCTGTAACACACTCCTGCCCGTGCCATAAAATCACGATCACCACAGGCCACTCAACCCACGTTAACGTCAGGAAAGTGAAACCCAAGAAGACAACACCTCAGGCACCAACGACTGTGACCTATTGCCTACTCAAGTCGGTTAAGATGACAAACTGCAATCAGGTCGAGACCCCGATGAGGAAATGCAAAAATTATTTGGTTATGTTTATTGCAGCAGCTGTCCACGTGTCTGATTGACACGCCTTAAGAGACGCAAATTATGGTAGAGAAATGAACATTCAATTCACATGCAATAGCTCTGGTAGACATTGTAATGCTGCCTGTATGCTTATTGTATGCTCACTCAACACTTGCAATATAGCTGGAATTGTACTGTGGGATAAAAATGCACATTTTGGAGTGTCCAAAATAATAATAATTATGCTCTCTAATCATCATCATGATACACCACAACTGTGAGTTGGATGGATTATCTTGCTGGCATGGATTTAGACAATTTTGTGAACAATATTTAAGAGAATAGGCCTTCATTTTAGATATTTGAGTTCAACTAATGAACGATGTTTAGTGTTTTTATCATTTCGATGAGTGGATTCTTTTAATCATGTTTAATTTTACTCAAAAGGCTGAAATGAATCCATGTTCCACAAGTAACCCTTTAACAAAAGAAGACTACCTGTGGTATACAGAAAAGAGTAAAATATGACCATATTACAGAGCTGGCAAAAATATGCCCATTTATTATGGAATCGCAGCAGAACAGCTAAAGGTTGTCTGTGGAGGTATGTGTTTCTGTCATGGTGTCGCACTGTTTACAATGTGAAGCACTTTTCTCCCATTCGCATTGCTCTTTCACACAGTGTGAAACTCCAATTTTTGCACACACACACACACAGTAAATGTGAAAAATAGAAGTATAAAGGAAACACGGAAATGCAGTTTCTCAACCTTGTCCATATGGGTGCACAAGGGTGGGAGATTTCACAGTTTTCTAGGTGTCCATAAATGTTTAACGAAGCAACGACGACGCAGAGTCCAGCTGTATTTTTAGAATATTTATATGAATATGGCATTCTATTATTGATAACCTCAGAATGCAGTTTATTCAAATATTCATGGACGTCATCCTCAAGACCTTTAGAGAGCAAAACTGAGGAGAGGAGGAGCAACAGGGAGAGCTTGACAACAGAACAAATGATAGAAAAGAGTGAGAGACAGAGGTAACTTAACTGGTAAACGCCTTGATAAATTACGGGTTCCACTTTGATTATCGTCTGCTTTTTCAAATAACTCTTTTAGACATATACTTACAACATGGGGCCGTGCTTTATAACGCTGTAAGATCATGTGATGGCCGAGGTTGAATGACAAGATCTCGTCCATGACATCAATAAAATGCACCTTTGTTTCTTTGTCTATGACATTTTTCTGCCATAATCCCACCGAGTGGGTAGCGCGCAGGCCTCACAGCTAGGAGACCCAAGTTCCACCCTCGGGTATCTATGTGTGGAGTTTGCATGTTCTCCCCGTGCGTAATATATACATATACATATATACATATATACACACATATATATACATATATACATATATATATACATATATACATATATATACATATACACATATGTACATATATATACATATACACATATGTACATATACATATATACATATATACACATATACATATATATACATATATATACATATACATATATACACATATATATACATATATACATATACATATATACATATATACATATACATATATACACATATATACATATATATACATAACACAAACGTTATGTATATATATGTTGTATACATATACACAAACAACCATTCACACTCACATTCATATATATATATATATATATATATATATATATATATGGAATATATATATATTTTCCATGGTTTTCATCCATTTCCTTCAGATTTTTGGTCAGTATTTTCACTTTCACTAATTCTGTTAGTGCTGAAATTGTCAGACATTTTTACTACGCTTATTTAGACTAGTCTGTTTTATTTACATACACACCCAGAACATTTAACAGATGAATAAAAGCTTTTTACTGGTGCGTGTAGTGCCTGGAGGCAGAAACCTCCCTCACTCAACATCTGCACTAAAACAAACCTTAAAAAACAAACTACTGCTGAAGGGCTGTCAGTCTGTGCACACTTGTTTACCTAAAGGACTTTCAGTTGTTCTTCGCTTTCACACCTGCTTAACAACGACATTTCACATTTGGAGAAAGAACAAAAGTTGTCTCCATTGTGAACCCCCTGATTGTTTGGGGTTTGTTGATATTTTTGCTCTCATCTTCCATTTCATTTGTTGGTCGTCCTTCACCAGCACCATCATCACATCATCTCCACGTACTTCCCACTTTGTGCAAATAACACTCATACCATTTGCATGCATCTGCTCTCTCATACTCACACATAAATAAAGTGCACCTGACAACAAAGACTACACTACACATAGTTCAGCTTCATATACGCACACATGCAGACAATAGCAGTTGGGTAGTTACACAACAATATAGACACAGAAGCCCTCGTGTGCGTGTGTGTGTCCTTGTGATAATGTGATAGTTAATGTCACGCTGGCGTTCATCACTAAAATTGCCCGGCCTTTTCACCTCCAATATAGCCGGACTGCAATAAAGACCAGTATTGCTGCTGTTATAAATGCCAAATTAAAATCTTACAAAGAGAAAGTGATGCCAGATTTGTGATGATTTGTTACTTCCTTTTTCATCCACTATCTTTTTTTATTCATTCATTCATTTCCTACCGCTTATCCTCACGAGGGTTGCAGGCGTGCTGGAGCCTATCCCAGCTGTCTTCGGGCGAGAGGCGGGGTACACCCTGGACTGGTCGCCAGCCAATCACAGGGCACATATAGACAAACAACCATTCACACTCACATTCATACCTATGGATAATTTGGAGTCGCCAATTAACCTAGCATGTTTTTGGAATTTATCCTTATCATCACTTATCCTCACAAGGGTTAGCAGGGGGTGCTGGAGCCTATCCCAACTGTCTTCGGGCGAGAGTCGGGGTACGGAAGCGGAAATGACGTTCTTCAAGATGCTCTCCGTGCATCGCCGTTTTGATTGGGATATCCCAATTGTTTACAATTATCATGTATACAGGAATAACCTGTTTGCATGTAAACGGGTCATTCCAAATGTTTCAGAAACAAGAATTAATTGGAGTTCCCAATTAACCTAGCATGTATTTGGAATGTGGGAGGAAAACCGGAGTACCCAGAGAAGCAAGTCAAGTTACTTTTTTAAAGGGAACCTATTATGGTAATTTTTCAGCCCTTGTGTTGAGTTGTGGACTCCTATGCAACAGCTACACACAATAACCAGCACAGAAAGCTTTGTAGTTCTTCCAGAATCTGCACCTATTCATCGTTATTTCTTTGGATTTCGTGCTTCCCACGAAAACAGTCTGTTTAAATGTATTCCACCCACGGCCCGCCTTCGGCAAGTTTGTCGGCTAGTCCAGCTGCATACTAGCCCATGTGCACGAAACAGTCCAGTGTGAAATGCCGTTGACAGAATAAAATGCATTTATTTTGCTGGTAGAGAATCAGGAACACCAACCACTTGTGCCTGATGGTGGCGTTTTTAGGAATTGTAAACAAATGTGGCTTTCCCTTACGAGGCATTGCTAGCAACATAAACAGAGAAGGAGAGCTTGGGGAAGAGTGGGGGCAGCGGAGCTTGGGGGAGCGCCGAGAGCTTATCTGGCTAACAGCCATGCCCATATAAGGAAGTCCACTCCTCTGTGGCATCACAAAAGGACGGTTTTACCACACCTTTTGAAACGGAGCGTATTGAGCCATCCCAAACTTGTTTCAGGGCTCACTTTCAAATGCGCAAACCTCAATATCTGAAACTTGGGCATTGTTTAACACATAAATTCAACATTTTAACTGCATTTATAGGTCTGAAATGTGGGAAAGCACAATAGGTCGCCTTTAAAGTTAGGTCTGCCAATGTTCACTAGAATGAGACGATTACATTATTGCTGCATTATTGGTATTAAAGGCATTACAGTGAGACTTAAAGAGTGTCAGGAAAATAATCCAATTGTATTTTTAATTCCTTGAGAGGCAACGATAAAACCAAAACAAGACTGTATGTTATATCATAAACTGGTTTGGATCGGTGTTAAATTGGCATTCTAGATTTTTTTACTCTTTTACAAAAATGAGATAAAAAGTAGGTCAAAGTGTGAAGTTCTCACGAACCTTGAAAAACATTACATAAAATCTGTCAAACAAAATATGTATCGACTGTCCACTAGCTTTCATGGTTGCTAAGCGACTGGAGCAAGGCTGCAACCAGCAAGGCTGCGCCGGAATGTCTCAATTCATCAACACTTTCATTTAGTATGACTATGTGATAAACTTTCCAAATTAAACTCAGTGTTGTGGGGCTGCATGATTCTGCAAAAAATGTAAATCACAGTTTAATTGCTTGGAATTGAGATTGTGAATCTCAGAAACTTTCAACCGTCTTTCTGACATTCTTCGTGTGAACTTTTTTTAAATGGAAATTAACAGAAATTCAAACACATGGCAAGCTCACACACTCCACAATACATTCATGCACATTATGAAGTCAAGTCAAAAGATAAGTACTTTTACTTAGTGCGATCACTTCCCCCGTGAGGTGATGAATGACAGCTAGTGGAGCAAACTCGCTCTGGTTCGTGAGGCTCCTTGGGGGCCAGGGAGAGTGAGGAGGAGGTGTACCATGTGACCTTGTGTAAAATGACAGTGTTTTTGTATTCCTTGTCCATTAAGTAGTGGGAAGAGGCTTCAGATAGTTTTGCATTTACTAGAGTATTGCCAATAACAATGAATGGCACAGAATATCAAATCATTTGATGAAAGAGAAAGTGGAAATTAATCAAGCTCACTGGGTAGGCTTTCTGCCAAAAAAGCACAAGATGAATAAACCTCCAGGCAAGGTACAAAAATCTATAGAAACATTGTCTGCAGAAATAAGTGTTTTACAGATGTGAAAATGAGAAACCTTTTATGCCCACTTAGCTAGTGAATTGTATGATATGGATTTTGCTGAAACAGTATATTGCTATCAGATTTTCTTCCACCATCTCCACTCAAATGTGGGGGACAGACACCCCTTAGTCACACAAAACACACATGACGTCTGCAACAACTTTCACTGCAGAAACGGTTCCACTCTAGCCAGGCAGCTGGCTCTAATTCCAAATGCAAAATAAATGAAGGAGGAAAATATACACACCTGATCAAAATTTTAAGACTAGTTGAAAAGTTTTTGCACCGTTGGATTGTTGGATTTTAAGGAGGTTCTAAGCAGAGCTTCAAAAAGAAGCCATGGGAGTGAGATAAAACATTCCCATTAGCCTCCTGGTAACAACAATAACAAAAATAATAATAATCTCAATAATGAGCTCCTCATTACTGATTCCTATTTTGAACATTTTACTTTTATATTTTGAGGATTCTATTTTCGTAGACAATGGGGCAACAGGGTGTGGCCAGCGCATTTTGCAATTTTCGTGAGCAGCGCAGTCAGGCGCAGTGTGGCGCACCCACCCCTCCGTCCCTTCCACCGGCGCAAGTGGCAAAGAGGGAGGAGAGAAGGCGTTAGAGGGTTTAACACAGCTGAGTGAAATATTTACCAATCAAATGAACGCCTCTCATTGCCTTCAAATGCGCAGGGCCCACTGGACTGCACATCAGAGGCCACAATGGATGCCATGCACCAGGTACGCCACTTTGTGGGACACACCATCTGTTCCTGACACATTAAACACAGCATCTGGCTAATCCAGGCATCTTGTTTGTTTTCCACCAGCATATAAATCGGTGAATAGGAGAACCTTTAAACATATATTCTCGTATCTCCTGCTCATCATCCTTGAGGAAAAATGGAAGGTTTAAAAAATACATACTACGGACAGATTTTTATATTAATATTAATTTTTAGTTGTTGTTAATTATTAATGGGTCACTTTCTTTGTTTGTAGTCTGTACTGCCTATTGGCTAATTTGCATACTAACAGTGATTGGAGGTTTACTAAGGGCCACAGAGATGAGCGATGAGTGGATGTGTCTTAGGCTTTTTCTGACGGAGTTTTCACTTCTAAAATGTTGATTTTTGGGGGGGAAAGCCATTAATTTAGGGGGGCGGTAACGACTAACAATTTTTTTTCACTGGTCTTACTAATTTTTATCAGTTCTATATCTGGATCCAGATCAAAACTGGATGCCATCTCCAGTGTCCTATGAACCTGACATCTCCACAGAGTTTTGTTGAGTAGTTTCTGTGCTATGTTGTGAATACACACATACAAACCGAGACAGAGCAGTATTTACGGCTGTATGCAGTATATCCCATGATGGCAGCCAATGATGCAGTATATGTACATTGCAGCCCATGCATCCATCACCCACTGGCATCCAAACAGGTCAAAGGGAGTACAGAAGAAGTTTTTCCAAGTTAGGAACATCTGCCATGACCATGAGATTATCCTATTTTATCCTCTCCTTTACCCAATCTCCACCCTTATTTGGCATGTCGGGAGAGATCAACATATTGAGGATGACATTTACCGTAGTGTTTTGGGTTTATTCTCCTTATATAATTATTTCATCTTTATCTTATGTTTGCTGTGTATTTTCACCACTTGTCTTTGTTGTAACCTTCATGAATGCCTCTTGGGAAACGGCGTATGACACTTGCTGTTTGAATGTATACACAGCGTGTGTGTGTGAGTGCCAAAATCACCGTGTGTTGTGTATTGAGCTGCCATGATTGGTATGCCGTGTGCATCCCTTGCTCTCTGCTGCAGTCTGAGTATTACACTCACTTCTATTTAGCTCTTATGCCTCCATCTTCCCTCTCTCTTTATCTATCTTTTCAGATCAAGCTCTTCTTCTTTCCTTTTTTACATTCTACTGCATCCAATCTCTCCATCGGATTTTCTTATCTTCAGTCATCAGATCTTTTCAAGGCTATATACCAATGCTGAGTCTAATCCTTGGCTTAATGTATGTACTTTCCATGACAAGGAGCATGTGAGTACTTATGGGACACAAGCAACCAGGCATGTAAATCCTGCCTGGTTGTATTTACATAAAAATGAAGTGCCTGTCAGGAGACATGAAAGCATGACTGACCCCTATTGTCAGGCTGACCTTGACAAGACATTTCCATCCACCCACTCGTCATTTTTAAATACTGACCTCTGAAATGTTAATATCCCTGATTGGCAAGGTCATCGTAGAAAAGGTGGGAGGCGGGCCTGATGGACAGTTGGATGTTCGGACTGGAATTGTTAACATACAAGGCAGAAAAGTGATGATGAGGAGGACCAAGAAGCGGTGCATGAGAGGTAAACTGATCGCAAGAGAGCATCTCAGAGGAATTGGATGTGTAATCTGAAATTACAGCTCTCTTCTGTGCACACTACTGGCTGGGGTTACATGTATAGCGAGTGTGTGCGCGCGTGTGTGTGTGCGTGTGTGTGTGTGAGATGTATTGAGTAAATGGCCCCGGGTGGCCTGCATACTTAATGATTGCAACAGATCCATCTAATGGAATGACTAACAAACTACAGTGGTGCATTGAAGCTTACCAACTTAGATTGGTCACAAGGTCACCAATTAAAATCCACTTGTAAAGACGGAATATATCACTGCAATGCACGTTTAATAGTTAACTGCAACTAGCTTGGCTTCATCTATCTGAGGGAAAGAATGTGTGCAAGTCCATTTACATAAAACTAAAATGCACTACTTTGGAACTAAGGGATAAAACACACTGTACAGAATACATACAATAAATACCGACTCGCCATCGATTCAAGCCTGGAGTTTGTTTTCCAGACAGTAGATGACAATAGCATAGAGTGTTTTTTCCATCCAATCCAATGGGAAAAGCACATCTTCAATGCAATTGTGGAAGGTCTGGGTACTTCCATTTAACTTTAATCCAAAATAGTGGACAAAAAACCAAAAAACTTCTTGGAAAACCAAGTTGTTTGGCACACTAGCCTGGAAGTGATGTCATTATTTTGAATAGCTGCTGTCATAAATTCGGCTCAACTTTGCTTTCTTGTCTCCTCATTTTCCTTATTGGTTTGAGAAGTTACTTGGTGACCCCTATAATATTAGCCAATGATTGTTGACATGTTTTGGCTCACTTCCCGTGCCGGAAATATATCTGGCAGTCATCTGCTGTGAACGGAGTATAGTGTGATCCAAAATGGATGTACTGGTTTTAGAAGAAAATGCAGATACCGTTTATAAATATAGCATTACAAAATATATATTTGTGATTGTATGGCTACATACTGTCAACGGGACATTGGTAATGGTAATGGTAATGGTAATGGTTTTATTTCATTTGAACATGCATCAGATTACAATTGAGTGCATCCCATAATCAGTTTACAGTTCCACATGTCCAAAAGGAGTAGGAAGAAGAGAGGTAGGGAGGACTCCATTGTGTCCCATTTGGCTGGTCAGTTTGTAAAGTACAGACAAATCAGTCAAAAATATTTTTGTGGGAGCATGACAGATACGTATATATAAGATAATTAGGAAACACAGGTCTAGATGTTGCAATATGTGGGTAAAAAAAAGCCTTATTATTCATGACACATCAATAAGTTGTATAGTTTTTGAGGATTTTAGGAAATTGACAGAAATTACAGAATTGCACTGTCACAGTTTACCCCTGAGCCACACCACTGAGACAATTATTTATGTTTATTTATGGTAATGGTAATTGTTTTATTTCATTTTTCATTTAATTTAATTTCATTATTATTATTTATTCTAAATTATTTAAATTATTTGTACAAATTACTGTTTACGCTGTACATTGTCCATATTTGATGTCATCTATTTATTCTCCACATTAGTATTTATTATTTATTATTATACGGGAGTCAGGCAACTACATTTTGTTGGCAATTTCACTGCTGTATTATTGTTCATCATCATTTGAACATGCATCAGATTATAATTGAGTGCATCCCATAATCAGTTCACAGTTCCACATGTCCAAAAAGGAGTAGGAAGAAGCAAAGCTTATTAAATCCTACCCCTCCATCTGGTACTTTTACAATCAGTAACTGTTACATTTGTTCACTTCCTGCTTTCCATAATACAGTTTAAGGTTTTTTTTGGTTGTTGTTTTTTTTTTTAAATAATGTACCTCGTATCGAAGTAGGAGGTGATATGAGCATCCAATGACATAATGGGTACCATAGTAAGTGTCAATATAGTGATATATATAGCACATCATGACTGGTTCAAGACTCTTCATCCTTGTATTTAGCAAACATCAACTGCTTGTATTGTTTCTTGAATTGGCTCATCGTTGTGCATTGTTTGAGGGTCTTACTCAATCCATTCCATAGTTTGATTCCACATACTGAAATGCTATGGCTTTTTAACGTAGTCCTAGCATATAAGTGTTTCAAATGTACTTCTTCCCTGAGATCATATTTCTCCTCTCTTGTAGAGAAGTATTGGATGACATTTTTAGCTAATTGGTTATTTTTAACCTTATGCATTATTTTAGCTGTTTGAAGATGAACTATATCAGCAAGTTGAAGTATTTGTGATTTTAGAAATAAGGAGTTAGTATATTCTCTGTAGGCGGCATTATGAATTATCCTTACTGACCTTTTTTGCAGTACATTTAGCGAGTGAAGATTGCTTTTGTAGTTATTACCCCATATTTCCACACAATAAGTAAGATATGGTAGAACCGGAGAGTAATAAAGAATGTGGAGTGATTTCTGAGTGAGAACAAATTTTGCTTTGTTCAATCCTGAAATATTTCTGGCCACCTTATGTTGTATCTTTGTAATATGAGGTTTCCAGCTCATTGAGGAACAAAAAGATGCGTCTTATTTTGTATGTTCTCCCCATGCATGCGTGGTTTTTTTGGAAAGCCAATATCGGCCAGACCATCTTGGTCCTCATATTAACATAAAAAAAAAAGTTTCATTTTTACCGTCGCTTACATAACACTTTTCTTTTGGATGAGGTCAAGGGTCAAGTGTATAGGTCATTTTGACTGTCCCTCTGTTTGAGTGTCAGTTTTATCATTTTTTCTGTTTATTGGATGTTGAGCATGACAGCATGAATATGTGTCACGGCCATGGGTGATTTTAATTGCTTTCAATACGCGCATAAAGCAGTCAATCTTTAGAAATACATTAACAACCGCATAACAGAATGCACCTTTTCATACACCGGGAAAAAGACCAAGCTCTCATGTGCCACATATATTTTAATAGTTCACGTCTGCAGGGTGAGAAAAAGCTCGACGTGCTGCATGCAAACAATGTTCCTCAGAAAAGTGTGTTTGTGTGCAACAATGTGTGCGTGTGAAGGGGGAAAAAAATGAACAGTGCGCCATTAATCTTTCACACACACACAGAATTGGGGAGGCAATCTGTTGGCTATCATAGATGATACATGACCCGCCACAGAATCGAGTCGCCTGTTGCATACCAACACCCACATTCTCACTGCCAGACGAATGTGTTCAAAGTCGCATCACATGACGAATCAAGGATGTCACTAAGTATGCTTATCCAGCAACACACACACACACACACACACTTATACACATGCATGCAAGTGTACTCTCCATCACTGCCTTATCTGAATGAAAGCTCACTCCATCGACCTCCAGAAGGTAAACACCATCTCCAACTTGGGGCAAGGCCAAATGCTGCTTAATAACCACCTCTTTTTTCATGTTCTTCTCCTCTGTTAGTACACACAAAATAAGTCAAGGACAACTAACCGCTTTCCTGAAGGACATTTTTATTTGATGCCTTCTATGATAGAAATGTTAAATGTCATATCAAAGTTCTAATCCTCCATTTGAGATGTGATTCAAAAGTTTCTTCTCTTTCAAGGACTTAATGTTGACAACAAGTAAAGAGCGAGGACAGGTTTAAAATGGAGGTGCAGGCTTCCTGCAGGTCGGTGGTGGCTGAGTCATCTTAGATGACTGTAAAATGACGGACAGCATCCCACATAGATTCCTGAAGGTTCATTCACAGCCTGCCAGAGACAGTATGGCTGTGTCAAGTCATTGTGGAAAAGGAAAACTCATGACAAATGCCTACCTGAGGCAAAGTAATACAGACTTTTGGGGGAAAATGTGCCGGAAGTTGCACTTAACAGAACTTAACAGACCCATGGACCGGCTCCTGTTCCCACAAATATCCCCCAGACATAAGATTGTCACTGTTTGATGTGTGTGGAATATATACCGGCCCAATTCTTCTCATTTATTTTTTGTGCCTGAAGGTTTCGGCACCGCCCACGGACCAGCAGAGGCCCGCAGCGCAGTCATTGGTGACCCCTAACTTCGAACATTGCCTGTACAGTTTTAAAAAAGGAATCGGTTCGACTCTAAAACCAATTATTTTTCCTGCTCTGACTTTCTACGGGGAAAACTGTTTTTTTTTTAAGTAGCTACAAATTGGCGACTGACCGACGACCAGGAACAAATTGTATTTGACCTTGAGGTTTTATTGAATGACACCCTCCACAAACTAATGAATTTAGACAATTAGGTGACTCGGCATTGAGTGCACGGCAAACATACACAGTAATATTAGCTGCACTAATTGAAATTTATAAATTTTCCAATTTTACTCCTACAATAGTTCCTCATAAAAACACAGTCTACTTTTAAACCTGAAACACAACTCCTGACATCACTTCCTGCCAGGTCCGGTAGGGAAGACATTCATTGAAACACACACAAGCATGAGCCTTATTTGTGTCTTAAAGGGCTTATTTTAGGCTGCACGGCGGACTAGTGGTTAGCACACAGACCTCACAGCTAGGAGACCCGAGTTCAATTCCACATTCGATCATCTCTGTGTGGAGTTTGAATGTTCTCCCCGTGCATGCGTGGGTTTTCTCCGGGTACTCCGGTTTCCTCCCACATTCCAAAAACATGCTAGGTTAATTGGCGACTCCAAATTGTCCATAGGTATGAATGTGAGTGTGAATGGCTGTTTGTCTACATGTGCCCTGTGATTGGCTGGCCACCAGTCCAAGGTGTACCCTGCCTCTCGCCCGAACACACCTGGGATAGGCTCCAGCCCCCCCGCGCGACCCTTGTGAGGATCAGCGGTAGAAAATTAATGAATTTTCCAATTTTTGGGTTCTTTGAACAGTCTAATATTTCCACTTGAGTCATTTAACTTGTCTACTAAATTATACACCTGTAATTAAATAAAAATGTACAAGTGGTGTTACAAATTTTGCCAACAAAAGTTATGGAAGTGTGAAATATGACTTTAATATTTCAATGACTTTCTGGCAATGTCAAACTATTTTTTCCAGGAGAGAATTACCGCTAATAGTCACATAAGTCATGTGATGAAAAGTGTTAATGGAATAGAAAGAAAAATCTGTGCATGTTTCCTTATCATTAGCCGTTATGTCCTTGTCTAAGCTAACTATTCACGTTCCTCGAAGCTGGCAAAGGCATCCATGGCATGCATATTTTACCGAGGTGTTTTGTGCACTCAACATTTCAAAAGGGGTTTAAAAGACTGCATTTCCAGGAAGGACTTCACATTTTCCCTTGTTGTTGCCTCAGCAAAAAAAAAAACAAGTTCATGCAAACAAAGAGAACTGCCACTTAAGTTGATGTGCTTGCTCTGTCGTTGGATAAAGAGAGCAGACACAGAGGAAGAGAAAAACGAGGCTGTGAGGGCTGGAGGAGGGCCCAAATTACAATCTGTTTCATGACGTCTTTGTTATTGTTGAACTGGTTGAAGGGATGAAAGCGTTTAACTTGGCAGTAATGCTATGCCCACAGTCATGCAAGGTGGTGAAAATGTTTTGCAAAACTGATAATAATTAAGCTTGTTTGTCTGTTTTTTTCCTCTGCTAATCCCACATCTCTCTTATTCTTATGTATTTTTTTTATCCCCTTAACCTTCACACATCCCTGGTCCTTCATTGTCGACTTGCAAATATACATCTCAAATCCGCTGTTTGATCTCTTCCTTCTGTTGCACCCATCCTTCTCTCACGCTTCCCACTCACTTCCTCTTGCTCCTCGCTCCTTTTCTCTCCCTCCTCCGCCTCCATCTGTCTTCTCTCCAGGTCTCTGTCTGGACGTATAGTAGGAGGTGTATGGTGGTTCTTTACCCTTATCATCATCTCATCCTACACAGCCAACCTTGCTGCCTTCCTCACTGTGGAGAGAATGGTTTCCCCCATTGAGAGCGCAGAGGACTTGGCCAAACAGACAGAAATCGCCTACGGGACACTGGACTCAGGTTCTACAAAGGAGTTCTTCAGGGTACGGCATTTGTGCTTTTCATTATTTACATTTGAATTGTGCTTAGAAATAGACATGAAACATTTTTTAAAAGTATACAAAACTGTGGTGAGAACACCAGCGATGTTTGGTTTATAGACAGTGCCACTGAGGAAAAGACAGGAAGCAGAACTGGAGGTAGAACGGAGTGACCAGGATGGATAGGATCAGGAAGGAGTACATCAGAGGGACATTACATGTTAGAAAAGGTTAGCGATCCCAGACTGAGATGGTTGGGATGTCCAGAGGAGAGATAGTGAATATATTGGTAGAAGGATGCTGCGTTTAGAGCTGCCAGGTAGGAGGACTAGAGGAAGACCAAAGAGGAAGTTTATGGATGTAGTGAAGGAGGACATGAGGGTAGTTGATGTGAGAGAGGCAGATGCAGAAAAAAGGTTGAATGGAAGCGATTGATTTTGGTTTTGATTTTGACAATAAATGGTTTCCCCCTCTAAATCAGACCTGCACTTGTCTGCTGCATAAATAGCATGACTTCATAGCAGCACCACAGCATATAACTTGCCAGTGAATTAAACAAAGAAGATAAGCACGACAGGGTACAGTGGTGCATGCTGATAATTGGGTTTGTACATGAACGAGAAACAGCTTTGAATCCCCCTTCCTGTCATACTCCATTTTTAATTGGGGGTCTTTGTTTTCTTCACATTCAATTTCTTACATGCAATTGTAAACAAGTTATCTTGCAGCATGTTTAACTCCACATGACATTAGCAAACCATAGTGGAACATGACAAATAGTGCCACTACAAACTGCAGCTTCGATATTTTTGGCATGTGAAAAAATAAACATAAAAACAAACTATTGACAGCAGTACACTCTATAGTCAAGGAACTTGGCTTCAAACTTGAACAGAACAGTCTGACATAAAGCAGACCAGAAGAATGTAAATGTACATGTAAACTGGTTTACATAAGGTGGTGAAGAATACAGGTGGTCCTCGGGTTACAAACTAGTTCCGTTCCTCGACTCTGATATGAGTTTTAGTGTATGTCCGAACTTTTCCGAACTTATCAACCCAAATTAAATAACTAATGCATTCAGAGAGCATTTGTAACCACATAAAGACTGAAACTGAAACTTTGGAAACCGAGGACCACCTACATACCCTCACCAAAATTTTCAGTGCAGAAAAGGCTTTTTTTCCCCCCAAATAGCACTAAAATGTGGGTAGCTTTGACTGTAGAGCTAAAGTATTAATGGTTTGGGGGGGGGGGGGGATAAACCACTGTGACCTAATTTACTGCAGGTCTTATCTATAAACCCATATCCGCCCTGATTTATGGAGGGAAATGTGGAGCCAGGAAAGTAGGTAAGAAGGCAGGCAGGAAACTAAAAAGCTTTATTTTTTTTTCAAACTGAGATTACAAAAACTGACCATACAAACTATGATAACAATGACGTTTATTGCCTCTGTTGCAATTGGCTTGCTACAGCTTTAATTGCTATTTGCGTTTTTCCATTAGCGCGAGGTACTATACACAATATGGATTATGGACGTGGATGAATATCAAGCAGATATGTCATTGCTGCTGCATTGTATTATTTGAAGAGAAATGACAAAACAAACACACGTTATTTGCTGTAGTATCGTATTGTACACCATCGACACTTTCCTGAAGGTGTCCATTTTCTCCTTTAATCTTCAATTTAAACATGTTTCGTAATTCTTAAGGTTAATTATTGTTATTATTATACTCCATTTGTGTTGTTTGTGCGTTTGGGCTGTTGTGGTCACAATGACAGGAACCTTTGCCAGCGACAAGGATCTGAAAGGTAATCTAACAAGATGACTAAACACACTCAGGTTAATCACTGAGATGAGACATAAGATCGTGTGTGTCTTAAGTAACTAAAGGTGAAGCATCTTTTAATAATGATTTATCACAATGATAAATCCAAATGTATTAATATACACACACAATACAAAACTGTGGTGAGACCAACGATATTATTTGAGACTGTTACTAGAGACTGTGCCACTGAGAAAAAGACAGGAAGCAGAACTGGAGGTAGCAGAGATGAGGATTTTGAGGTTCTCATTGGGAGTGACCAGGATGGATAGGATCAGGAACGAGTACATGGGAGGGACATTACATGTTAGAGGCCTTGGAGATAAAGGGCCTCTAACATGTAATGTCAGAGGGACATGTTAGAGGCCCTTTATCTCCAAGGCCTCTAACATGTAATGTTAGACCAACCATCTCAGTCTGGCCTCTCTGGGAGTGACCAGGATGGATAGGATCAGGAACATGTAATGTCCCTCTAATGTACTCGTTCCTGATCCTGGCCTCAGTCTGGCCTCTCTGGGAGTGACCAGGATGGATAGGATCAGGAACATGTAATGTCCCTCTAATGTACTCGTTCCTGATCCTATCCATCCTGGTCACTCCCAGAGAGGCCAGACTGAGATGGTTAGGACATGTCCAGAGGAGAGATAGTGAATATATTGGTAGAAGGATGCTACCAGGTAGGAGGCGTAGAGGAAGACCAAAGAGGAGGTTTATGGATGTAGTGAAGGAGGACATGAGGGTAGTTGATGTGAGAGAGACAGATGCAGAAGACAGGGCTGGATGGAGGAGATTGATTTGCTGTGGCGACCCATAGAAATGAAATCGTGGACCCCAAGATGTTTTCCTCGGCCCATATCAGGTACCAAATGTAGTCAAAATCGGTTGGGTAATTTTTGATACTGCTAAAAACATACAGATGTATAACATACGTACTCCATGATGTTCTGTGCTTTATCTTAGCAGAGGTGACAAATGACAAGTGAAGTTAAATGACTGAGATACTTGGCTTCACAAATTCACAACGTCCATCCTAAGATGGTGATAATAACATCTGTAGACATGAAGAACAACACCAAAAGTGCTGTGTCACACTCTAGAAATATTCATAAGTGCTTATATAGTCCAAATAACAGATTTAAAAGACACAAGTGTGTTGGGTGGCAGCTTGGATGAGTGGGGTAGTGGTAGTGGTGGTGGTGGTGGTGGTGGTGGTGGCGGCTATCAGAGCAGACAGTTTTTGCTTCTGTGAACAGCTCTGGCATCATCAACATAACGAGCAGGCTAAAATCTGTGGAGGGTGAAAAAGCAATTTACTCCCCCACAGCTGAGGGGGATTCACCACCACCATTAATTATCTGTGTGTCTGTTTGTGTGACTGTGTGTGTGCACAAGCGTACATAAGCGTACTCAGACGCCTATGGATGCATGTGTGTGTGTGTGTGTGTGTGTGTGTCATCTCCTCCTCTGAGCAGATTTGTGTGTCGATGTATAATTAAATGTGTTTTTCAAAGTGCGGATGCTTGAAGGTGAATTCCGGCATCCATTTACTCCCTCACTGGATCATTCATTGTTCAAGAATCTGGAAAGAGTCACTTCATATTGTCACACATCTTCCGTCCATCCGAGGTGCAGTATATTTGCACAGTCATCATTGCTGCATTTCCCTTACACACACACACACACACACACCAATAGGTGCATTAGGCTGTCATTCAAGAACTGCATCAAAAACGTTACAATAACCTGATATATATTTATAGTCATAATATTAGTGTTGACTTATTGTTCATAATTGTGTAGTCGTTCACTCATCTGACTTCTGTACCACGACTGGATCTAGAAATAAATAATTTTTAATGAAACTGTGCAAGTACAGTACTACTTATTTACAGTACTTGGGCACACAGTTGGTTAACAAATGCAATATAAATGTGACTCAGCTTGAGGATGAGGATGGCTGAAGTAGTGTGGGCGTTAAGTAGTTGTTAGTGTGAAGGTTGTGTCTATGATGGACTTTGGAGGGCACACAAAGTCATAAAAAGGGAATGAGAGAGAGAGAAAGGTGAGTGGAGGCTTTTGCCGGGCGCTCTTGGATATGAGCGACATTATTATGGGATAGGTGTCCGTCACGCGTACACTGCAGACACAAACACACACCTCATTGGGTGCTGCTCTCAGTAGCGGAGCCACGTGGGTAATAACTATCGAAGGGAGGATGAGATGCTTGTGTAGCAGGGCAGTTTGATTCCTCTGCTTGCTTTTATCACTCTTGAGTACAGTCGGCTTGCAAACAATCCATGACAACAATCCATACATGCAATGAATAGTAGGCACATAATGTAAACACGCACCGTCTAATGAGACACAACACAAGAACTGCATCATTACAGATGGTACAAATCAATAGCATATTTTACTGTAAGACTGAACTGCATTAAACATAAATAAAACAATCACAGGGCACATATAGACAAACAACCATTCACACTCACATTCATAACTATGGACAATTTGGAGTCGCCAATTAACCTAGCATGTTTTTGGAATGTGGGAGGAAACCGGAGTACCCGGAGAAAACCCACGCATGCACGGGGAGAACATGCAAACTCCATACAGAAATGGCCGAGGGTGGAATTGAACTCCGGTTTTCTAGCTGTGAGGCCTGCGCGCTAACCACTCGATGGCTGTGCAGCCTGATTCAATACATACATGGTCTTTATGTGTTCTTTTTATTTTTATGACATTTTGCCATGATTATCAATACAATATACAGTACGGTATTTATGATGCAATATTATAATATAATTATCTATCACTATTTCCTTTGTATTTTCCCAACAATATGACTTTATATCCTTAATATATATACTTAATATATACTTTATAATGTATGAAAAGATATACACTATATTTAATTGTAAGAAACACTATATTTTGCTATGGGGATGCTATACATCAGGGGTCTCAAACACGCGGACACTAGTTTGAGGCCACCGCCTTGATATGAAAGTTTAATGTTAGTGCGGCCCGCGCAAGTTTGATATGGATGCTGTATGGTATCATGTACCCAGAAAAAATTATTATGTTTGATTAATGTTCATGTTAAAGGTTAAATAACTGTTAATATGTAGTTATCCTCTCTATCCGTGTGGAAGTGGTAAGTTTTTGGCTATTTAAGTTTAAAGGAAATAACTTGAAGGCTACCGTGCAAACATGCAAACTCCACACAGAGATAGCCGAAGGTGGAATTGAACTCTGTCTCCTAGCTGTGAGGTCTGAGTGCTAACCACTAATCCGCCGTGCAGCCCCAGTGTATAACTTTCTTTATGTTAATTCTTACAGTTGCCTGTATCTTTTCATGGGTCCTTGAATATGCTATGCGCTTTATTGAAGAACCCCGATTTTAAAAGTTTGTCCAGGGTGTGGAGGGAGCAACCATCAATTTTCTGGGCGGTTGTGACAACCCTCTGGAGCGTCCTCTTCTCAGCCGCTGTACAGCTGGCATAGCACACACACACGATGTATGTCGGCACACTCTCTATAGAGTACTTGTAAAAATAAAAAAAATAAATAATAAAAGACAGCAGCAGTTTTTGAGGTAGATAGTTCTTCCAGGGTAAGAAGTTTACTTCTCAGGAAGTAAACTGCTGCCATAGTGTTCCTGCTTCGAGGTAAGATTCTCCTTGATCTGAACTCCCAGGGAGCAGAAGTTGGAAACACTCTTCACATAGTCCCCATCAATCATCTACGACTGAACGTCTGTCTAATATCCTTCTGCAAATGATGATCAGCTACTTTGTATTGACAGTATTAATGACCAGGATGTTGTCCTTACACCACCTGCTCAGTCGTACCACTTCTTCTCTGTATGCAGACTCATCTCCCCCATAGTGCAAACTTGATCACAGTGTCTGGAGTGGGCGGGTGTACAGTAATGGGTGTAGAGGGTGTAAAAGTAGGGGGCTCAGCATGCAGCCAATTAATCTCTCAAAATGCTACTAAATGCCAACTACAAGCCGTTGTCACTACTTGAACGTCTTCTACATCGGATCAGTAGATGAGATGGTTGCTCAAAAGCTTTTTTCATTCTCATTATTGTGTTGGCATGAAACAAAACCAGCATGATCACTGTTGAAACAACAGATAACGGACATGAAAAGACAGTGTCCAATCTGAACCTATGACCAGTGTCATGTATGGTAATGGTAATGGTTTTATTTCATTTGAACATGCATCAGATTACAATTGAGTGCATCCCATAATTAGTTCACAGTTCCACATGTCCAAAAGGAGTAGGAAGAAGCAAAGCTTATTAAATCCTACCCCTCCATCTGGTACTTTTACAATCAGTAACTGTTACATTTGTTCACTTCCTGCTTTCCATAATACAGTTTAAGGTTTTTTTTGTTTTTTGTTTTTTTTTAATAATGTACCTCGTACCAAAGTACGAGGTGATATGACCATCCAATGACATAATGGCTACCATAGTAACTGTCAATATAGTGATATATATAGCACATCATGACTGGTTCAAGACTCTTCATCCTTGTATTTAGCAAACATCAACTGCTTGTATTGTTTCTTGAATTGGCTCATCGTTGTGCATTGTTTGAGGGTCTTACTCAATCCATTCAATAGTTTGATTCCACATACTGAAATGCTATGGCTTTTTAACGTAGTCCTAGCATATAAGTGTTTCAAATGTAGTTCTTCCCTGAGATCATATTTCTCCTCTCTTGTAGAGAAGTATTGGATGACATTTTTAGGTAATTGGTTATTTTTAGCCTTATGCATTATTTTAGCTGTTTGAAGATGAACTATATCAGCAAGTTGAAGTATTTGTGATTTTAGAAAAAAGGAGTTAGTATGTTCTCTGTAGGCGTATTGAAACTATGTTTGAAACGAAATTGAAGCCAAATGGCGCCATTAGATTTTTAAATAGAGTAATGTATATTTTTCATTTCAAAATAAAGAACGTCTCTCTCACATTAGTTCTACTAAAGAGTTTTTTAGGAGAAATAAATGAGAAACATTTTCAGGCAAAACAGAAATTGAAATGAGGCTGAGATGAGAATGGGACTGTTTATTTTATCGTTTTCAAGATTTTGCATTTTTTTAATAATAATAATACTGTGAATGAAAATTAACTAGATCATTATGTGTTTTCTTGTCTCTCGCCTCCAAACAAGCAGGAAGAGAGTTCAGTCTGTGCATTGGCTTCATCACTTTGCCACGTTTGTCCCATAGAACAATGGCATGAACGGAGTGATCCTGATGACTAATAGAACAGAGGGAACCAGAGTTATTGTTTAGCCTTTAGCCTGTCCATCAGGCTAGCATTACAGCTATACTTTATTTTGCTTCGCCACAGCCTCCATCTCCCTCTAAAGCAGCTAGTGGTAGTATGCAGCTCCGCATTTCGCCATGTTCAGTCAACACAGTCTACACTGCTTGCTTGTTCCAGTAACATAAGGGGAAAAAAATAATTTTCACATTAATTCATTTCTGCTTATTGTTCTCTTGCCCTTCATTTTATTCAGAGGTCCAAAATAGCTGTATATGAGAAGATGTGGTCATACATGAAGTCGGCCGAGCCAACTGTCTTCACCAAAACCACGGCCGAGGGCGTAGCAAGGGTGCGCAAGTCCAAGGGGAAGTACGCCTTCCTCCTGGAGTCCACCATGAACGAGTACACGGAGCAGCGCAAGCCTTGCGACACCATGAAAGTCGGCGGGAACCTGGACTCCAAAGGATATGGAATTGCCACACCCAAAGGCTCACAGTTAAGGTAGGTGGAGTAGTGTAACAATAGGAAACAGTAACAATGGTGATACTGTGCTATTGCTGCGATATTCCACCTTCCCTGCTGTGCCTTTTATATACTACTACTGCCATTGCTGTCCGGTGGAAACCTCTCATCATCATAATTTGACCTAACTCGACCCTTTTAACACACACACTGATACCAGGGTACGCTAGGGATGAGTTTACAACGAGTATCCGTTACAGAGAGGCCTGGCGCCGGAGCGCACCTTCTCAAACCAGTGTGTGTGTGTGCACCACTGTGGAAGCCTGCATCCAGCCTTTGCTGATAGCGGGAGTCATTTCGTGATAAACTCCTCCCTGTGAAACATGTAAACCGCGGATGCCCAAAGTGCAGCGCGGGGGCCATTTGTGGACTGCGATTTTTATGGTAATGGTAATGGTTTTATTTCATTTGAACATGCATCAGATTACAATTGAGTGCATCCCATAATCAGTTCACAGTTCCACATGTCCAAAAGGAGTAGGAACTTAGGAATCGTAGGAATCTGGTACTTTTACAATCAGTAACTGTTACATTTGTTCACTTCCTGCTTTCCATAATACAGTTTAAGGTTTCTTTTTTTTTTTTTTTAAATAATGTACCTCGTACCGAAGTATTATTTGCCTGAGATCGGCACATTGTAGAAACAAAATATCAAATAAAACTGGATTTCTTGTTGATATTATACTATAGTATATACTATAGTTGATATTAAAAACTAAGTACATAATAAGCAATAAATATAGCAACTTCTGATCAGTCCATGTCAATTTCAGACTTAAGATAATGTACCGATTTAAGCCGTAAAATGTTCCATAAAATCATGCAGTACCAGTTTATACCCCGCCTATTCCGAGTACCGATACAAATACAAATGATTTAACAGGACGAACAGATACGGATATGTCATCCCTAGCGTACATCCTCATCAGTGTCTGTCACAAGTCATCACAGGCTGACTATTTTGTGCTTAAAAACATTACAAGTTTCCACCCAGCAGCAGCCTTATTAATATTTGAAAGTGTGTAGACTCTCATCACCCCTCCTCTTGATCACCTTGACTCTTCCTGTCTCAGTGCTTCTTTTTTCCCCTTTTTTACGTTTTCCATCATCCTGTCCTGTGTCACGTTCGGTTGGTCAAACATTATTTCCTTCCACAGGGCCTCCTCTCAGGTAACACTGTCCACGTGTCTGCTGTCCTGTCTCTTGTGACCCCCCCCCCCCCCCTTCATGCTTAGAGATTACAATGATGACAAAGTAGATATAATATGTGAAGTAACTATGAGGAGAGGCAAAATTTGCTGCCGCTACGTCCGCAACCAACAGGGGGAAATTATAGAAGAACAGATATGACTGACTAGAGGGGCACGAGTAATGGGGGACATGAGCTGATTGCAAAGTTGGCTTGGTTGCCAACTCTCCAAAGCCAGACGGCTTTATGAAGTTTATTGAGATTGACTTAATAAAATCAAGACCAATTTTTTTTTTTTCCCTCAGCAGACATTTGTTTGGCAATAAAAAGGTGACATATCCTTGCAATACTTTCACAAAGTGTCTGATGAGGGAAAGAGAGGAGTTCGGACAATTTGTCTTCTCTCTCTTTATCATACTTTTTGCCTCATGAAAAAACAAAGCAACATGCCTGTCCTATAATTCCCCCTTGTGTTTATGTCATATATCTGGGTTTTATCACTTCAAAAAGTGATTTTTTTATGAGGGTAAGGTGACAGCCAGTGAGTGGGAGGTCTATTCTCCCAGGACAATCTTGTTCTTGTCTCGAGCTTCTCTCAATCAGCTTAAACATGAACTGGCAACACGGCCGGGAGCTAGGAGCGTGCACGTGAGACTGCCTCTGCTCATGGTGTCATCTTAGTCACAAGGAATATATACTCTGATGATTATAGTCATATGCAAGTAGAGATGATGGTGATATTGATATGTGACTGTTATTGTATGACTCATTTTTGAACTTTGTCTTTTTCATCCATTGCTCTGTCATCCAATCATAGTTTGTAGATTAGATCACCCCAGAGAACACTGTCTTGATTCATATCTCTTAACTCTATTATGAGTTAGTTTCCCTTCCAAAATAAACATTAATTCTAGTAAAATACAGTAAACCTCGGATATATCGGATTCAGTTGTTCCCACTGGTTTTGTCCGATATAAGCGAAATCCGTTATATGCGTGAACCGGAAAATGTCAGTTTTACGCATATATCGGATTTATATCCGGTATATGCGTAAATCGGATTTGATCCGTTATAAAAAGGCACTTCCTTGACTATGTTTCCAATGTACCTGTAAGGTACGTAAGGTAATGAGAATTTAACTTTATTGGACTCTGAGCATAACAAATTGTTAATTAAGCTAGGCCCTGGCAACGCTGCAAATGACGTCGTATAGCGGCCTGTCACGATTCGGCCATCCGATATATGCGAGGGAAATTTAATGGAAATGCATTGGAACGGGACTGGAGATTTTGTCCGAAATGGGCGAAAACCGTTATAAAAAATCCGATATATGCAATGAATTTTTATTGGAAATGCATTACAGAAAAATCGGTTCTTTTTTATCTGTCCGTTGTGAGCGAATTTCCGATATATCCGAGTCCGATATATCCGAGGTTTACTGTAGTTCCATCATGCATTGTCAATTTGCATACATTTTTGCTTAAATCAACAATTTTCAGCAATAAATATGGCTAAATAAACTAAAATACAAATACAGTATAAGAAATTCTGGTCATTAGGTGTCAGTCATGTTACTGTAATGTTTAGAAATGACACCCATGTGACAGACTAGATGGCCAATCGGCTTTTATTGCAGTTATCTCACAACAAGCACATTAATCCCCAATAAAAACAGGCTACTGTTGCAGCCGTAAACCACTCCAGACTAAAACTTAACTCTGACCCCCAACATCGCTTTCTGTCCGCCCCCCACTCTGCTCTCCTAGCCCTGGAACACACTCATAGCAACACAAGTCTTATTTATCTGAAATGGCTTATTTTGTGTTGCTATATTGGCTAATGAAAGTATAATTATGACAATAAGGGGGGCTCTAATACAAAACAGGTTGTCAGTGCTCTAACTATGGAAATGCTCCATTTATAAATAAAGAATCATACTTAACGGAATTTCACTTCCTTACATTTATGATAGGAATTCATACTTTTCAATTTTATGTTAAAACACTAAAGGGAACTGAAAATATGAACGCTTTGGGCAGAAATGTTCGATATTTAGCCTTTTGTCCCTGACTTCTGTTTGGAGGTGAATCACCTCAGGGGTGTGAGGAAACTGGAGACATACACACAAGCATACACACACACACACTCACACACACACACACTTTTCCACTAGTAGGAAGGTAGTAAAGCAGCAGGAGGGGACAAGAGCTCCATCAGCAGGATGCAGACCTGTTCAGTACACCGTACCGCAGCAATCTGACAACACGGATAGAGTACATCAAGATAAGAGCACAAAAAGTTTTTTCTGTAAAATATATTTCGATTCGATAGAGAGTCAAAGAGATAAAGTGAGAGAGTGTTGTCTGAGGCGCTTTACATCTTTGTACCCTCCAACCGCTCTTAGTTCCCGTCCCTTTGCTCCCTTGTCCCAACCCACACCTTCCTCTGCCTGGTTCTGGTCCCCATCCAGCTCGTCTGTCTGTCCTTTCATCCTTTGCTCTGACCAAATATCTTATCTGTACCCCCCCATTCCCCCCCTCCTCCTTTTTTTTACCTTAAGAAATGCGGTCAACCTGGCCGTGCTAAAGCTCAACGAGCAGGGCCTCTTGGACAAATTGAAAAACAAGTGGTGGTATGACAAAGGAGAATGTGGCAGCGGGGGAGGGGATTCCAAGGTTAGCCCTCTCTGTCTGCCCACCCCCATCCTGAAGGAACAGGGGCCAATCACCGGCTGGGGAGCCCGCGATGGCCCCTGTCCTGGGAGAGTAATGCAAGCATCTGCCCTGGTGAAGAGTGTAGGCAAAGGGCAAAAGTGATGCCCTGAAACCTCCTGAGACGCCATGCGTCTTCTCACAGACACTCAGTGTTGCAGCTGTTGTCAACGATGTGCACCTTTTTTTTCCACTTAAAAAGGTTCAGAGCCTTTGACAAGGGTACAACGCTTAAGCATACTGAAAGATAAATATTGGAGCAAAAATATGATGGCACCAACACATAGTTGGCAGTACTACGGTGCTACATTTCTAAAAGAGAGACGCGTGGTGCGAAGGAGGATCTGTGCTGGAATGGATTCAAGAAGACCATTTGCAATTACTGGAAAGGCAGGAATGTTCGCCTCCTAGTGGCAAATCCAGGGGAATATGAAAGTGGAAGGCGCATTAAGCACTGGATTGGATATCACAATCTGTTAAAATGGCCTTCAAAACAGCTTTTTTAATTCAATGCGTTTCTTATTTATGTATCATTTTTCATCAGTGAAATAATGCACTTTAACTGAAAGACCATTTATAGCAGGGGTCTCAAACTCAATTTACTTGGGGGCCACTGGAGCTCGGGTCTGGGTGAGACCAAAAAAAAAAAAAACGCATTTATTAAAAACAATTTTTTTTTAAACGTCGCTTTGATTCCAATTTTCTACAAGAAAAGCTCTGATAAAACATTCCACTGTTCTCATATATCTTACTTTTTATTTTTCTACACAAAATAAGATGAAAAATAAATAAACAAATTAAGAATAAAGAAAATCAATAAATCAGTAATAAATAAATACATATAATAATAATAATAATAATAATAAAAGGGCAAATAATAAAAACTTAAGAAACCACATATAGTTGGTGGGTAGACAAATTATTTTTTTCAGATTAAAATTAACAAAACATTATTAGAGCCCTGTAGACATGACAAAACACGAATATAGTCACATTTAAACTCTTTTTATTTACAACATATTGCGCAACTGCAGGGTCTTGAGACACATGCTAACTCGCAAACTAGAGAGCTAGCGACCTAAACGGTAGCCTTCAAGTTATTTCCTTTAAACTTAAATAGCCAAAAGCTTACCACTTCCACACGGATAGGGAGGATAACTATTAACAGTTATTTAACCTTTAACATGAACATTAAACTTTCATATCAAGGCGGGGGCCTCAAACTAGTGTCCTGTGGGCCACATTTGGCCCGCGGGCCACGTGTTTGAGAGCCCTGATGTATAGCATCCCCATAGCAAAATATAGTCTTTCTTACAATTAAATATAGTGTATATCTTTTCATAGAATATAAAGTATATATTAAGTATATATATTAAGGATATAAAGTCATATTGTTGGGAAAATACAAAGGAAATAGTGATAGATAATTATATTATAATATTGCATTATAAATACCGTACTGTATATAGTATTGATAATCATGGCAAAATGTCATGAAAATAAAAAGAACACATAAAGACAAAAAATATATATAAATTGAATCAGGCTGCACGGCGGACGAGTGGTTAGCGCGCAGGCCTCACAGCTAGAAAACCGGAGTTCAATGCCACCCGTCTCTATGTGGAGTTTGCATGTTCTCCCCGTGCATGAGTGGGTTTTACTCCGGTTTCCTCCCACATTCCAAAAACATGCTAGGTTAATTGGCGACTCCAAATTGTCCATAGGTATGAATGTGAGTGTGAATGGTTGTTTGTCTATATGTGCCCTGTGATTGGCTGGCGACCAGTCCAGGGTGTACCCCGCCTCTCGCCCGAAGACAGCTGGGATAGGCTCCAGCATGGCCGTGACCCTAGTGAGGATAAGCGGTAAAAAATGAATGAATGAATGTATTGAATCATTAATATTGATATTATAAGATAAATAGTATATAGTTACAGTATAACCATAAAGAGATGTTATATTGTATTCCAATAATTAGTTTCCATTTATTTGACTAAGTGCTCTATAAAGAGTCAAAATCAACCTTCATTTTTTAAAACGTATTTCTACATATAGGAATGAAGTAACGATATACTACGAAAGGTGATCAGAGCCTAAGCTGAATGTTTCTGCCTTGACAGTATTTGCGTGTGCTTTGCTAAAGTAGCAGCGAGGGTAGTATGGTTGCGTTACATAAAGTGACAAAGGTGGGTCCCACTCATATGTCTGTAGCTCGCTTAGCTCCTTCTCCCCCGCCCCAGACCCTCTTCAACGAGCATACACACATGTACTCAGTGGGAGCCAGGCTAGGTCACTTGGTATATATATGAGATGAAAGTACTTTTTTTTCCACTATGTGACTGAGCTGTACTATGCATATGTGAAAGAATTTACTGTAATAACATAAAATAACATGACCTATGATGTTATTTATGTTATTTTTACACGCAAAGAACCCCGGTAAACCTTGCCGTTTTGAAACTGAGCGAAGCAGGCGTCTTAGACAAACTGAAAAACAAATGGTGGTATGACAAGGGAGAATGTGGACCCAAGGACTCTGGAAGTAAGGTCAGTCTCACGCTGCTGAAGCATAGAATGCTAGCCTGAAACTCTCATTCTCAACATGCTCCAGATTAATGCAACTATACTGTCCCACCAACACCTTTTCACGTTGCTTTGCTAATGAAAAATGATTGTGCATATTCTGATGGTGGATGATATTCGGCTAAAACTTAAGTCTCTTGTTCGGTTTCTGTAGCAATCTGTGGCAAGCAAACTCATTTAATTGCAGCTAGCATGAGAATACAATCCAATTACACATCGCTGATTGTCATCAGAATATCGTCACATTCATGTCTCATTTTCAAACCCTCATTTGAAAAGCCAAAACTCATTTTTGCAACAATGAAAAGTGTCGTTTGCCTCTTTCCAATGTAATTAACATGGACTTTTTAATTTTAGATATGAACACAATATATTTATCATTATAAAGTAATGCAAATACAGTGGTACCTCACAATTCAAACACCAAAAAAATTGCCTTAAAACTCACTCAACAACTCAGAGGTGGAGGTCACATGACACACAACGTCATAGCAGTGTATTATTTTTCTATACAGACCAATACAAAATGGAGGGTAGTGAAGCATACAAATGTATTCAAAAGTCAAATCGCATGCTTAATACGACAAATTCATATAGAGATACTCGATATTAACTTTTTATCGATATCGCCCAGTACTTCAATCCAATATCAACAGATAAAGAGCTCCCTAAAATTAATGTCAGATCACATCTTGTGTATATGAAAACAAATTATTTCAATTAATTTCAATTTAATTGTGAGTTGAATTTACTTGAGCTAATTAGTTCGACTAAATTAAAAGTGAGTTGAGATGACTTGAGTTCTATTGTTGATACAACAAAAATATTTGTTTATTTAACCTAATAAAGAAAGTTTTCGAAACAAAGCAATAAGTTGCAGAAACTTTGTTGTGAGTTGAAATTACTTAAAATAATTTGCTAGATTTAATCAAAATTTTAAGGCAGCGAGGTTACAAATTATTTTAAGTTGAGTCAACATGGATTTTTTTTACAGTGCAGTGTCCTGGAATTGATTATGTTTGAATTTTTCTGAGGTTCCACTGTAAATGCAATCCGACAAATACATTGCATACATTATTGTAGTTTTCTTTTTGCTTCCAATAGTAACTGTCTTGAAATTAATTAATTATCTACAAATAATCAATACTAGTATTCCCTAATATTTAAATGAATTAAATTACTTGCTTTTTACAATTGCTCACTTATTGTAAAAAAAATATTTCATGGTTAATGTAATGTCATGAGCAGGATGACATTTTTAGTTTGCTAAAGCATAACATATGCAAGCTGCTTTTGGATGTTTTGAGTCAGTAAAGTTGAGTGACATGCTAAAGTGAACTTCATTGACACAATAATGCTAGACTATATACAGTGTGTAGTAGTAGCGGTAGAAACGTCATTGTAGGTGTAGAATGTAGTTTATTTATATGTTTATATGTAGTTTAATGTGTTTATTATGGAGCA
The DNA here is from genome assembly GCF_030265055.1 of Doryrhamphus excisus. Classification (NCBI taxonomy): domain Eukaryota; kingdom Metazoa; phylum Chordata; class Actinopteri; order Syngnathiformes; family Syngnathidae; genus Doryrhamphus; species Doryrhamphus excisus. The sequence continues at coordinate 12,523,872 of NC_080473.1, read as the reverse complement.
AATGACAAATGCATGCCATATCTATGACATATTCATTGACTGTTTATTGATTACAATTGAACGTTTCTAACCCGTTTACCCTTTTTTCCCTTCGTTCCCCCCACCCCCCCTTTAAACTTGCTCTCCATCTCTCTCTCTCTGATTCTTCTTTCTCTCGTCCTTTCATTTTTTCTTTCCTTCTCGTTCTTTCCTAATACCCATGAACAACATCCTCCATCCTCGACCCCCCGACCCTCTTTGCCTGCTCTCCACAGGACAAGTCGTCCCAAGCCCTGAGCCTGTCTAACGTGGCCGGGGTCTTCTACATCCTTGTGGGCGGCCTGGGCCTCGCCATGCTTGTGGCGCTGGTCGAGTTCTGTTACAAGTCGCGAGCCGAGGCCAAGCGTATGAAGGTGGACCTTAGCCCCCCCCACTGCCCCAGCCCCTCCCCCAGCACCCAGAATCTAGCCACTTATAGGGAGGGGTACAACGTGTACGGCTCCGAGGGGGTCAAGATCTAGGGGTAGGATTTAGAGGCTGCCGTCTAGGTGGGCTCATGATGGTGGTCATCGTAGTGGTGCTGTCCATGTTTTTGTTCATGCCAGAGGCTGTCATCGCAGAACCATGTTGTTCTTCATCTGCTCATGAATACATGCAGCCAAGCATTGTGGAACCAATCACCTTATTTTGGACCATTTTGGCTTATTTTGGCTTATGTGTATCATATTTAATGGCATTTTTAATTTTTTTTTTGGTTCTGCTAGATTTGGTTCCATCGTCTTTGGCTGGAATTGATGATGATGTTGCTGAAAATGATGATGACGGTGATGCTCATCGCTAATAACATGACAAGGCAACTGCATTGTACTCTTAATAATGAACAAAACTATGGCATAGGGATGCACAACTTCATTACTGCATGCTGGCAATTTTATGAAAAAAAAATCACTCTTATGTTTCAAGCATATATTGTAAATGAGTACTCGATTCAGTATATTCTTTACACGAATATCCTGCCATCAATGTTTTATACATGGCTTTCCTCTCATTAAAACATGTCAGCTTCCAGCTACAAATTAATTAGCTTCTGTGAGTATGGCAGCTTCCATTAGTTCTAACTTCTCACTCCAACATTTTCAGCACTGATCCGATAGAAGCCTGTAAGATGTCTTGCTGGCTATTTTTACATTGGAGCCACTGGGTTCACTTCACAAGCATCAGCAATTACAATAGAACCATGTCAAGTAAAAAAAAAAACAAAAAAAACAGGAAAGGTTTTTCTTTGAAATATGTCATGTACAACAAACCCACTAAAACACTGCTGTATGCCAGCCAGAAATAATAATATTGTACTTTTGAGACCATTTTATAACTTGTTGTGATGTAAACCGGCTGCCAAAATAACACCGTTTTTTAAATTGCTTTTCATTTCTAAATTGTCTTGTGTAAACATGCCAGAGGGGAAATGCATTCCCACTAGAAAATCAAATGTAAGCCAAATACTCACTCACAAGGTGTGGGGAATTTGCAGTAAAACAGCATTGTATACTGAAGTCATGGCACATCAACATACCCTAATGCTGTGGTGCAGTGTGAGTGCAGGCCAGCAGGGGACAGGAGAGGGAGGCAGATATCACCGCAGCGGTATCGTTCAAATGGCCACATATATACAGAAGTGCTTTTATAAATTCATAGCAGTGGTCGCTTAAAGCCAGCATCGTTTGTCTCATTTTATGCGTTCATAAAGTGGAGTTGTGCATCCCTCACATAATTCAGCCCTGACATCTTGAAAACAGCCCCGTTACTTAGCATCGCTGCTGGAAAAAACTGATAAACACTTCATGTAGTACAGCTATTTAATGATGTTTCTTAGTAGTAGAGTGGCTAGTGCAAGTTCTTGAATGTAAATGTATCAAATCATTAGTCCACCAATAGCGCTGTAGTTTTAATACACTTTGAGTGGACAGTACTCACACTACGCCAACACAAAGTTCTGTATGTGTGGCAAGCGGGAGTGCACCAATCATTCATTCATTCATGCTGGAACCTATCCCAGCTATCCCTATCCCAGTTTTCGGGCAATCGGCGAAGCACACCCTTGACTGGTTGCCAGCCAATCACAGGGAAGTGCACCAATCCACGTTGACCCTGAGATTTTGCTTCTATTATTTGTTATTATTATTATTATTAGTTCTATTATTTGTTGTTTTTCACTTTTCCTGGCATGGCTCAGGTGGTAAAAGTTGCCGTCTGCCAACCTGAAGGTTGAGGGTTCAATCCTCAGACCTCCTGTGATCATGTCGAAGTACCCTTGGGCAAGATACTGAACCTTTTGAGTACCCTGGAGGTGGAAAAACGCTATACAAGAAAGACCATTTTAGTGTTAGCGTTGATAAAAGTAAATATCCCATGTTGGAATATTTCTTTTTGGTATATTTAATATTTCTACCCACTGGTTTTGGAAGGTCTAATCTATGAAGGAGTTGCACGTGGAGGCTGACAATTCAGACTGCCTTCACTCAGTTCGCAAACATCATAAAGTAGCATGTACATATGAAGTGTCCGCCCCCCCTACTGTGAGCAGTATAGTGACTGACTCCCTCTCTATAAATCCCAATCCCTGAAAAATAATTTTCTCCTTCCTGTTTTCTTTTGTCTTTCTCAAATCCTCACTTTTACCAATTTTGGAATCACTTCAAGTACAAATCCTCCACAGAATTGCATGGACGCTAATGAAATGCAGATGTCTACAATGCAAATCCTTCTGTCTACTTGTCTGTATTGCCTTGCAGTTTTGCATTTATTGAATATGTTTGCTTTGCAGTGTGACACCCCTTTTATGAGACCCATCGTTTGGGGGGGTGCAGTCACACCAGGAATTCTGCTTGATAAATCTATCATTGGTACAAATCAGTTTTGTGTTATGTTATGCATTAAATATGTAAATATGATATAATAATAATTAATGCCAAAATTAATCAAATTCTAAAATTCAAATTTAAACTTTTGTTTTTGTGTGGCTTACGTTACTTAAAACTGTGATGCCCCTTTTCCACTGCACGGTACCTACTAATCTACTCTCTACTGGCACTACTGGCAAATCCAAGTACTACAGCCAAACCAAAATCGCAGTTTTCGTACGAGTCGGTTTTCGTCTCAACCTTTTGCCCAAATTGTACGTAGGTTTTTTTGGACAATATTGCATGTATGACAAAACATACATGCCAAACAAAAAAATAACCCACCATGGGGCCAATTTGATAAAAAAGATTCAAAACACTATTATATTTCATTGATTATTTTACATTGTTTTCTGCATGTACAAAAGCAATTATTGAGTAGAAATGAGGCTGCATGGTGGTTGAGTGGTTACCGCGGAGACATATGTTTGATTCCCTGCTCGGGCATATCTGTGTGGAGTTTGCATGTTCTCCCCGTGTTTTCTCCGGGTACTTCGGTTTCCATCGGTATGAATGTGAGTGTGAATGGTTGTTTGTCTATATGTGCCCTGTGATTGGCTAGCGACCAGTCCAGGGTGTACCCCGCCTCTCGCCCGAAGACAGCTGGGATAGGCTCCAGCATGCCCGCGACCCTTATTAGGATAAGCGCTCCAGAAAATGGATGGATGACTAGAAAAGATATTAATAATAAACATATACGGTACTGTTAGTTTCGCCTGTTGTGTTTTAGCTTTGGTACTGTTTCAAAGTGGGAACCCACCCACACCAAAACGGGGCAAGCAGAGTTGAGTTGAACTGGTGTGACTGCACTTTTTCCCAACTTTATACTAGCTTACATGTGTAATATATGTGGAGACCCATGCATGCCTATTGAAATGAATGTTTACGTGTTGTTGTGTCTTTGATACAGGATTTACTAAGTACCCACTAAATTTTTAACAACCTAGTTTTATCTTTCCTCATTTAGCTGTCATTCTCTGAAGCCATGCGAAACAAGGCCCGTCTTTCCATCACAGGAAGCGTGGGGGAGAATGGCCGTGTTCTAACGCCAGACTGCCCCAAAGCCGTGCACACTGGCCACGCCTCCCTCCGCCACCCCGGCCTTGCAGTGGTCTCTTCCGGACTGCCCTAAAAACCAAAAAAACCCAGCGTGCCTTAGTGACACACAAACGTGCAGACTTTCACTGAAGGATCACTCACATATCCATGACTTTATCCTCAGATGCCATACATTTTGACATTTTTTCTTGTTGCCTCTGATTTATTTTACTTGAGAAAGTGAAATAGAACACAAACTGAAAAAAAACCTTAATGGCTACAGATGGCTGCACCAACCCTTTTTTTTTTTTTTTGGTTATTTTTAGAAGATTGGAACTAATAAGAAAGCCAGCATGTATTCAAACTCTGAGCTTTATCATCTTTATCATGATGCTGAAGAAAAACTCCCAACCAACCCAGTCTTCATTGGACAGTCTCGGCCAGTAAAACCACACATCTCAGCAACGCCTTACAAAGACTGATCTGTTCATCTACGTTATCATCATGCCTGCAAAAGACTCTCTACCAGGTATATCCTCCCCCTTAGAAGACCAGAAAACTGTAAGCTTGAACTTTTGGACTGTGCAAACTTTGCCATGGACTCAAAATGAAGGACAAAGCTTTCTTACTCTTCACGTAGAATGAACAGACAAAACCTCCAACATACTGTATGTATGTGGCCAATGTGGGCCATAGAATCCACAAGGGGTTTGTATCGGAAACACATCAGTAGTCTTTCATCAATAGCTTCATCGTCTAGAAATGCTAATTAGGTGAGTATTACTTTTTGCTGCAAGAAAACACTAAGAGTTCAGCTGTATGTACAAAGATGATAGGGAAACGAATGGGAAATGGCAAATTAGTTCTCAAGACTCGACACTGGGACCTCATGGAGGGTTTGGAAATAACCAAAGCAAGTTCAACTTTTTCCCCAGATTGTTGACCCTGTTCTGTTGAGACCAATACACCGTTTTGGTCTACAGTCTCTTAGGGCACAGTCACATTAGACAATTTATACTGCGCACACGGCTCCAGAATACATCCAATTCCCCACCAGTTTATGATAAGCACCTCCTTGCACAATAGAAATAAACAGAAACACACAAAAAATCAGCTACAAAGTCAGGAAATTGTATTATGAAGGCATACATATACTGGAAGTAGCAGCCCAGTGTGAGTGTGCCCTCAGTTCAAGTCTGAAGCTAATTGGTTTTATTACATTAGACTTTTTCTTGCCAGAGGTGGATGAAAGACAGCTGATCTGTAAACTCGAAAACAGTTGCATAGGTAGGACACAAGAGCCATGCAGGTTAAAAATGAAGAAATAATCTTTGCACATTTGCAAACACTGCGTGTCCCAATGTAGTCGACCGGGTTGCAAACCATGACTCTATAATGTGAAAGCATAAGAACATGTATTCTACTGTACATCCAATTTCTCTCGGGTAATAAAGAGAGTTTAGCGTTATGAAAAACATCATATCAGATAGCTTGCTTTTTAAAAAAACAGTTGTAAATAACGTGTAGTAAAACTCACATTGTCTTTTTTAAAACATCCTAGATAATAATCCATTGCAATAACAAGTACAAACTAAAAATGCCACTACTTGTAATTATAAAAAATCTTTTTTTTTATAAAACAACATAAATATATATATATATACAAATGAATATATATACACATCTATAGAGATCTATAGAGAACATGGATCAGATTGTCAGAGGCCATGGCATACATTCTGTTGTATGGCTGTTTTTCATAACTTGACAATATTAATATGCCACAGTCTTTATGAGTCCCACTCAACACTGAATGTCCATTTAACACCGAGCATCCCCCCCCACCCCACCCCACGCCCGGCCCTCTCCTCTCCACACACACACACACACATATTGTTGCAGACACAGGGTCAATAATTTCATCCAGCACAGCAAAAGGGGTGCTTATGGTTTCATCTACTTTACCGTTATTTCCTCATGGCTCCGCATTGTTTCCAGATGATTTTACACTGAAGTGAAATGCCGGTCGGCGCACACGTCCCTGAAGAATGAAAGCTTCAGCTGCTTCAACTGTGGGATCAATGAGAGCACAGAGAAAATGAGCCACAGTGTTTGGAGCGTGTCACATTTGTTGCATCTCATGTTGCCTCAAAGCGAAGTCCACTAAACATGTCAACCCTAGACAAGATCACGTTGAAGGATTTATTGGCTGTGCAGATGTATTGATCCATATTTTCCCTGAAGCGCCAATGTTTATCTGCTGATATGTGAAATAAATGTGTATTAAAGGTGGTTCCATAGAGTCACACGATTGAACTCATTCTCACTGATAAACATTGTGTTTTCCCTATACCACAGGGGAAATAAAGTTTCATCCCAGGATGATTCAAATGTTTCTGTGTGGAAAACACACAAGTATCACCACCCACGGTATCATATTTTGTAGATAAAAACTAGGGTTTCCATAATTGAGGTTTGCATGGATGAATGGCTGTAACTGATGTCATGTTGTCTATTTCAGACTGCAAAGTGACTCAACAGCGCCTCCGCTGGTTGCAGCCAATTAGTACACTCATTTCCTTGAAGCTAAATAAATCAACACTCAATTTCATTTTTAGAAAGCAATATAATATAAAAAATATATAAAATATATAAAATTGTACACATTTTTTAATTTAGATTAAAAAAATCTAGATTTTTTAGATCATTTTTTAATCTAGATTTTTAGATTAAACAATGTATGAAAAAAATCCCTGAGCATTACATTAAGAATAATTAAAAATGTGTTATTTGGCACTACAAGTTCAGCATGTACATGGAGTACATCTCATCCTCTAGCTCACCTTTGAACTTTTATCCCCCCCCCACCCTTGTCACTGTGTCCACAGTCTTGCTGCATCATTGTGACACACAACACTTCTTTAAAAAAAGACACACTACCCCATTACCACAAAAAAGGAGCGTATACGTGAATTGAAATTATAAGGCAGCAAATGACAATCTGAGTTCCTTCTGCCGTTGTGCTCTTGTCCCTGCCTTTCATCAGTCAGACATTTTTTTCCAAATGGTTTCAAGGGTAACTTATATGTCACACTCAAAACTGTCAAACACGCAAATAAAATTCTAAAACATCATCGTGATGAGAGGGTTTGGAATAGAATTGTGCGTATGTGAGAAATATACTTTGACAATAGCGACTTGATTGATGTATCGATTGATTTCATGCCTCAATCACAAAAAACGTGACTGCTGGGCTTTTACACACATTTACACGTCTTCTGTTTCTGTCTTTACATGTGGTCCCTTGTTTTCTTGTAAACATTAAAGCTGAACATCTTCTCTTTGTGTGTGTTTATTTATCCTATAAACATAAACATAATACACAGTACAGATGTTACTGAGCTCTGTGGATTGACACTTGCAACAATGCACGGTTCTTTAATCTAGATATTCCTTATAAAAAGGAACACAGGTGAGTCAAAATGCACCTCATCACCTCATCCAGCAGCATGGTGTCAACCACTGAAGAAAAATTTATAATAAATGACAAGGAGCAGCTAAAACTGGGTGATATTAAAAACATAAACATCTCAATAATTACTATGTTGACTACATGACTTGTGTAGGCAGGTAAAGGTAGGAAATGAGCTGATTGGCTGACATGAAAGGCAGGTTGACAAGCGGATGGAATACTAATTGATAGATTTACACCATCTGCCAATTACTGTCATGAAGCTAAATCTATTTATACAATACACATACACTTTTCCCTTGTATTCTATGTGTCATTTGCTGATAAAATCTCCAATCCAATGCCTCGACCTTGTTACTTGAATCAGATGACTTTGCTGATTACTTTGAAGACAATGTTCACAGAAGGCCATGGAAGGAATGTTGCTGTCTTTCGAAAGTTATTCATATAGTTACATTTTTTTTGCTTGCCTGTGAAGGCGTCATTGTTAGTTTCAATGTCTCCAGTCACTCCACGACCCCTACCAGAAACATGATCGGTTTTGCAAATTTTATAGTAATTCCGGGTCAAATATTTGTATTTTGGTGACATTAGGATAAAGTTTGACATGAGCACTGAAATAAAATTGATACGTTATCATCCTAAATATCTTTTATTCAACTGTTTGTTTAACTCTGATGAATGCATACAATAAACAATAAAGCCTCATTTTCGGGTGAATCGCCACTCACAGTGCCAGGTTTTCACAGCTGGGGCCACGCAGGGATTAATTGGATTACCAACATAAATGACATCTTTACTCTTAATGTAACTCTTAAAGTACAAAGTAATCATTCAGTCTTACTTGTTGATATGATGCACACAGAGCAATGAACAACTTGCTGCGTTGTCTTTTTCCTCTTTCTCATTTGAGGCATTCAGGTACACTCGTAATTTTGAGTGCTAAACGCTAATTGTTTTTCATTTTAGATGAATCCATCTTTGCACTCTGCTTATGGTGGGTCACATTCAAATAGCACTGTTTTATGTGTTGTTTTTTGTATATATTGTATATAAGTTGTATATATTTGTGCCGTACATGTTTCTTCACATGTTTCATCATTATAAAACATGATACATGACCGGATATGAAGGTTACGTCTGGAACAAAAGTTTTTATGTACCATTTTAGGAAACATAGAAACATCGGAATGCTGGCGAATTATTAAAATATTTTAATAAGAATCACTTGGAAACCCACCAATATATTACATATATGAAGGATGGTTTTGACTATTATCATAAACAAGAAAGCAAAAAGAAAAAAAACAGAAAGGCAAAATTTTACGAACAACGGAAGTGACGTTGTTCTCCCGCATGTGCAGAATTTATAGTTTTTGGTGCTGCTCGTGTAGTGACCTCCTATTGGTCAACCACCACAACGCCTGGCCGTGACGTCATCCAAATCTTCCTGTTCACTTCCGGACATATGTGGTGTACCGCTTTCAAATCCAAAATGTAAACAGTGTGTTTACCGTTTTACTCAGCAACCTTATACTATAAACAGCTACCCCGTGGACACCGTTGTGGATTATCTCGGTTTTACTGTCAGCCAGACCACAATTGGAACCTGCTAGAGCACAATGCTAACATCAACAAGGTGTCAACTTCTGACAACAACTGACTTGTAGTCGTCCAGATGACAGACGTCGGTGACGAGATGGCTTCTGTTCGCTGGGCTTTTCGCTGCGGCTCATGGACACCGAGCAGGTCCGAATGGTTGTTTGCCGCTCGTTGTGTTCAGCAGGAGGAGAAAGACCGAGTTGGAAAGTTTGTGTTCGCAAAAGATGCTAAGTCAGCCATGGTGAGGGCGTGTGATTACTACTTGTGCTAGTGTAATCAATCAATGTCCACTGTCTTTTGAAATCGAACGCATTGATGTGACAGGCTGGTAGATTGCTACTGAGGAGATTCGTGTGTGAGAGGATGCACATTCCATGGGCACAGATCCGCCTGGAAAGATCATCCAAAGGGAAGCCATACTTGGCTGCACCACACACAGTGAGTGATGATCTGCTCCTACCTCAATTTGCATCATTATTTCTGGTACATGGTGACAAATACCACAAAAATACTGCTTCATACAGAGAAAACTTGTCACAGAACTACAAGCTACACTCACAATTATAAGCAATGCACACATCTCTGTTAATGAGTAGAATTGGCTTTAAGTTGTGGTACCAAATGGCCAGTTAGTATATCACATACTGTAACTGTATCTATAAACATGTAAGAGGTCATTTTATAAGACAAACTAAAAGATTGAGCTGAAGGAATTAGGCCTACATCCTCATTTTATAGTCACAGGTAACTTCTATTATTGTTAGAAATTAGCACAAGTAAAGAATGCTGTTCACATATCATTGTAACTATTTGTCCAGGTCAGCCCAGATTCGGGCGTGGACCCTCTGACCTGGAGCTTCAACATCTCCCACCAAGGGGACTATGCAGTGCTCGCCGCTGAGAAGGGGATGCAAGTTGGGGTGGATATCATGAAGACATCCATGCCTGGTAAAGAAGTCAGCAACACAAGTTGAATTTCTGTTTTGACACTGCTGTTAGGATAATATATAATAATATCACAATAATAATATCACAATAATGCACTATATTTCTTTAACATGTCATCACAATTGACGTTTGTGACATGTATATTCTCACAGGAAATTCATACCGTCTGTCAAACGTTTGCAGCGTTTCTTGAAATGCTGGCTTTTCAGCTGTATCAAAAAACTGCATTTGCTTTGCCATTGTTTACTGTGAATGTTCATGACATGTTCAGGACAATCTGAATTTTGATGAACAAGGGCCATGTACTGTATGACAACCTACCGGCCGCAGCCAGATCACCGAAGATGGGATGTGGATGGGTCTTCCAGCAAGACAGTGATCTACAACATAGTCAAAAAAACAAGATTTGCCCGTCTTTGGGTCTAAAACAAAAATAATAATAAAAAAAAAAGATTATCATGAAAAAGTTCAACTTTACAGAAAGTCAAATACACATACTGAACGTCTATGTGTTCTCCGATTTGGCCACTGGGTGTCGCTGTTGTCCCATCTAAGAAAAGGTAGCCTTCAAGGCTGAGTGTATTTGTATGCTCTTGCAGTAATCATCCACCCATTGATATACCGCTAGAGCCTTTTACAGTAATATTTTCTTTGTTTTTCCTTTGGCGGTTACCTGTGACACAAAGCTGCCTTTGTTTCTGTTTTCATTTGTCCCTTTCCAGCTCCTACCTCCACCCAAACCAGCCTCACTCCTTTTGTTGTCTTTAGGTAGCAGCAGCGTACCAGAATTCTTCCGCATCATGACTCGTCAGTTTACGCCATATGAGTGGAGCGTCATCCTTTCGGCCGGCTCCGAGTACCAACAGCTCGCCATGTTCTACCGCCACTGGGTAACCATGGCAACTATACAACCTTGTTATCACATTGCATTGCTGCATGGTCCTGCAGGGGGTGTTTGTGTGTGCGTTTGTGGGAAAGAAGCATAACATTGCCACTGTTCTCTTTCTCGATCACACACACACACACAGATGGAGAAGGACAGCACTGTCAGGGCTAAGTAAAGCTGTGACATTGAGAGGGTGGCTTAGAGACGTCAAGCTCTGATATCATCATCACACCTTTGACTAATGGCAGAACTCAATGGTTGCCATAGCAATTAGTCCTGTAATACTGTTATTGTGTCTCATTGGCTATGGAACAGATTGGTTGTGGTTCAGCACGCTCTTAGACACCTACAGTGTAACATAAACATATAGTATGTGCATTGGTCCACAACACAACATTCATTCAGCAAGCTCCTGTAAGATATGATATTTTTAGCCAACATCTTACCTCAACGTTTGTCTCTCTTCTCAAGGCCTTGAAAGAAAGTTTCATCAAAGCCATTGGCACAGGACTGGCTTTTAATCTGCAGAGAGCGGAGTTTCACCTGTCTTCTGAACTGCTCACAGAGACCTCTGTACTCCGCCAGACCAGAATGCACCTGGATGAAGAGGAAGAAGAGGACTGGGTGTTTGAAGTAAGCATGTGTGTGTTGTGGAGTAAAAATGCTTTGAGTATCTCTTTAGTGAGTACCTGCCTGTTTAGAGTGTTTAGAAAAGCTGAACCTTGTATAATGTCTCAGTGAAGTGGGCCTTGGATAACAAAAGTAGTATATAATTGTCAGTTGTGACCTTTTTTTAAACTAATTACTATTAATGAATTATGGCAAACATTGTTTTTAAATTGCCCACACCAATTGAACTACCAGAGCACACGCAGTATTGCCTGGAGTTGGTTATTTGCTTGGTACTTAATACTGTAATGACACAGACATTAACTACAAGGCTTGAATTATAAGCAGAAATCATCCCAAATTGACAACAGTTTAAACGGGAACTGCAACATTGTCCCATGTATGAGCTGCTATGGATACATTGAGGCTGATGTTAGTCCAGTTTTTGGGCTTTATTTAGCGTTTACCTGAAAACATGTTGCGGAAAAGACCGGAAGCAGAACTGGAGGCAGCAGAAATGAGGATGCTGAGGTCACATTGGGAGTGACCAGGATGGATAGGATCAGGAAGAAGTACATCAGAGGGACATTACATGTTAGAGGCCTTGGAGATAAAGTCAGAGAGGCCAGACTGAGATGGTTCGGACATGTCCAAAGGAGTATACTGGTAGAAGGATGCTGCGTTTAAGAAGACCAAAGAGGGGGTTTATGGATGTAGTGAATGAGAACATGAGGGTAGTTGGTGCGAGAGAGACAGGTTTGGATGGAGTCGGTTGATTTGCTGTGGCGACCCCTGAAGAGTAAGACCGAAAGAGAAAGAAGAAGACCTGAGAACACGTTGGAGTGAGGAGTTTTTTTTACTTTGCATCAGCTTGTGCTTGTTAGCAACCTTCTCAGTGATTTACCACCACTGAGAAGGTCATGTGTGTGTCCTGTCAGATATATTTCAAAAACAGAACCAGCAGGCCGCTTATTACAAGTACTTTCAACCTGGAGCAGAGAAAGGAATGAATAAGGGTAAAGACAGTGTCCACTGAGTGAATCCCGGGTGGTTTTACAGTAGAACACAGTCAAGAGTGAGAGCAAGGTCAAGAGCAAGCAAAGAGAACGAACAAACATTAGCGACGATTATTTATCCCCCATCTTTTTTGCTCACGTCTCTTTTTGACGTCGTCCTTCCAATATTGCCGTCATTTTTATTTTCTGCCCTCGCGCTGACTTCATCCTGCTCTCGATCCTCGCCTACATGCATGCTGGCAGAAGGTTTCAGCTAAAAGGTTACAAGTGGTCTAAAAAGAGCAGCGCATCTTTTTCCTCACATCCTACCCTGGAGAGGTAACCGAGGCCTAATGCAGTTCTAGTGTCAGGGTTTTCTCACAGGGGAGTGACAGCTCACTGGTATGGATCGATAATGGTATATAGTGTCTTTTTTTTTTTGAACCAGTGGTATAATACGCTATATATACATAAAAAAAATATTAGCAGGTGGTCACTGCAGTGATACAAGTAGTGAATATAGGATTATTTGGACTATTCAAAGGCTGGTTTCTTAATGCACTGTGATTAGACCTATGTGAATAGCAACCTCTGAAGATGAAATGAGCAAAATGGGATAAGACGCTTAAAGCAGCATGCACTGACAGGAGGAGAAATGAGCAGCTGTCAGATTAACGGTACGGCGGCCATACACACAAACAGGGACGAGATAAACTCAACACGTGGAGACACAATAAACAGCAAATTCACCAATGTATCATATGTTGAGGTTTAATGTAGTGATTGGTCAAGTTAGCCTATCAGGAAATGATGTAAACATTGAATACAATAAACTTAATACTGCGGCTTGTATCGGTCCACCAAATAAATGTTCTGTGTATGCAGGAGTGTTTATTGGACTTGGAGCATCACGTTGCCGTAGCACTTGGACCAATAAAGACACCACCCTCCATGGTTAGTGACCTGAAAAATAGAATTTCTGATTATTAGTTGCAACACCAAAGTCTTCCCATACATATTTAATGACTTTTTTTTCCCCAACAGCATTCTACCTCATCTCTTCCCACTCCCGTTGCGTTCACACAGCTGTCCTTTACTGACCTCATCGCCTCCGCCTCACCTTTGACTGAAGAAGACCCCGCCTACTGGGTGAGCTTCCAAATGAAGACCGAAGCACCCTTGAGACAGAGAGACGCAAAATAATGGTAATGGTTTTATTTCATTTGAACATGCATCACATTACAATTGAATGCATCACATAATCAGTTCACAGTTCCACATGTCCAAAAGGAGTAGGAAGAAGCAAAGCTTATTAAATCCTACCCCTCCATCTGGTACTTTTACAATCAGTAAACATTTGTTCACTTCCTGCTTTCCATAATGCTGTTTTTTATGTAATAAACTGTAATAATGTAGCAATAATGACCAAAATCACAGTGTTGTCTCAGATCCCGGTGTACTATATTCCCCATGGGCAGTGTACCGCATCACCGGTGACTTACCCCCACACTGAGGCGTTCCGGTTGGATTCTCGTGATGAGGAATGTAGTTCTGATTAGTCGGTGGGCCACAGCTTCCTGACAGACGTAACAAAATCTCGGCATTACTATCTCTCCCGTCGTATCACTGCATGCTAGCATTGCCTAGCTGTTGTTCTCTATGTGTTCCATAGTGTTGACATGCAGGGAAGAAGACCATTGCCTCGCAGGGGTCTTCATCGGCTGTGGAACACATACACAACTATGGAAAGGCCACAGCGCAATGTTCATTTCACTTATATCAGAATCATTGTGATGTTTTGTTCAAATTCCAACCTTTGGCCCTTATGAACCCCTTCTCATATTGCATTTATATACTGTACTTTTTATATCAGCTTTTGGCTCATATTCCCGTTCTCATCATTAATCTATTTTTGGCAGGGACATTCAGTTGGCCGTCTCCGTCAGCTTTAGATTTTCTCAGACTTTTGGAAAAAGTGATTAGATGGTGCGTTTCTAAGGGCAACCTCCTCTGCTGAATGATGTGCATTGCAAGGCTAATGCAAATAGCAAAACAACTTGACCTCCAAACCCTGCTCTCAAGAAAGCGTAGGATCGATTCATGTACCCCTGAAGGAAAAAAAATATAGTGTTTGAACTGCACCGACCTCACACACTGGAACCCTGACTTTGACCTGTTCTGTGTGCCACATCGCAACATTGTGTCGTGTTAGAAGGACATAGGATTCAAGGTGTTTATCATTCCAGGTTTTTTTGGTCGCCAGCCAATCACAGGGCACATATAGACAAACAACCATTCACACTCACATTCATACCTATGGACAATTTGGAGTCGCCAATTAACCTAGCATGTTTTTGGAATGTGGGAGGAAACCCATGCATGCACGGGGAGAACATGCAAACTCCAAACAACCAAACGGAGATTCGAACCCAGATCTTTCAGATCCAAGCGTTGCCATGGTAAATGTTCAGTTTTCTGCATCACTTCACTTATAGGAAGAGCAGCAAATGGTCAAAGAATTAGAAATGGTTCATCATTTTTTGCGGCTCAGCGCTTATGTGTGGTGAAGTATAAACAGCTCTTAAACTACTTCCTTAACCACAGCAAAGTTAGCCAAGTACATCTATTTCCCAGTTTTCCGGCTTTAAGCCACAAAATTCAAAGCGCGACATAAACCGAGGATTTACTTGTAGATGATTTGTTTTTCAGCTCAGCAAAATAAAACTCGGGTCTGTAGATAGAAAATAAGACATTTACTTATTATGTAAGTATCGGTCTATAAATATGTTAATGCACTCCTTTTTATTGCGATGAAAGAAATAGAGCTTGAAGACACATACTTGCAGTCATTGCCTCCAGCTGGCCTGAATTAGTTTGCCTCCTCACCATCTTAAATCTTACATGGAGGTCAGTCTGGAGTCACACATCTTTAGTAGACCCTGATTTAATAGCTTTTGGACACAATACCGCGTGAATCAGGAACGAGAGTCCGCCATCGGGCAATGTGGTTCAGGATTACAGAAAGAGACCTGTTACAGATATGACGCTTACTGATCAATGTTTGTGTCAAGTTTCTTATGAAGTAAATCCATAGAAACAAGCAACAGACATAGGTGTAAGAATTAGGGGTGCTCTGATCGGTATCACAGTTATAAAGCAACTTATCCTTCATCTTTACTTCAATTCCATTTAGTATCCTACAACCATTCAGTGGGTCCGTGTGCACTAAACCAGTGGCATACTCAACGAAACAGAACGCGGCCGTTAATCGAGATATTCATTTCAGCAGTGTTTACCCCACAAAGGCATCGTCTATTGATTTACTGCGGTGTCAACAGTAGATTTTGTTACACCGGTTTAGTCGGAAAACACATTCAAATGGTTTATTTCCTCATGGAAACGTGATACAACTTTTAAAAATACACCTTTGTCGTGCAATAAATTCCACATGGCAATTCTATGTTGCTCACCTTATTTAGGCTTTCATGTTTATTTTACACTCATCCTCAATGTTCCTTTATATCATTTTCCATCCTCAATAATGTTCCCATCATTACATAAATAGACCGCACTCCTAAATCTGCCCTCCAAACCTACTGTATGTGTACGTGCAGCCATCACTTTTGTTTATTTTTCCCCAGCTCCTGAACATGCTCGGTGCAGCGCAACTTGTGATTAGAAAGTAACCGCACATTTGGACCTTATTCTTACATATACAACAATTCTACTTATATCAGAAGTTAAATGTGTTTTTAATCGATGTATCCAATAATTCCATTATCCAGTGCCAAAATAAAAAATAGCAAGTAAAAAGTCTCCGGTGGGATTAAGCATATCTTCCCAGCGCCTCATCATCATTACATTTTTTTAGTAGTTAAGTTAGAAACAAGATGTTCTAAATCAAGCCAACCTGACCTCTATAACCTCGTGTATACAAACAAAGCAGACTGTAAGATAATAGCTTGAACAGAGCAGGGTTCATAAAGTCAGGACTGGAAGGGGTTTGCTGTGGAAGAGCTCATCAAACACTGGCGTGGATAGAATTATTCAGGTGTATCTGTAATATTGTAACCGTACATTGTGAATAAATGATTTGAATGGTAGACAGTGACATGTCATTAAGTGTGTAATGCATGTATGAATCATAAAAGGTGATGTTAGAGGTTACAAGACAACCTGCTTATATGCAGTGTACTGTTTGCACAAAATCCTACTAAATTCTTGTTCATTGGCTACACACACACACAATGCTTTACCCTCCCGGTGTCAATACGAGCTGATCCATTATTAAACAAGCACCACAGATACACACTTAAACATAAATATTGATTTGTACAGTGTCCCGAGAGTGTGGCAAGAGTGAAGCATTCAATTAAGCAAAGAGGGGAAACCGTAACTTCAAGGATTCAGTACGCTAAAAACAATAAACATGACAACATCCATCCATTTGCTTTAGCACTTCAGTCAGCTGGAGCCTATTCCAACTGACTGGAAACACCACCGACTGGTCAACGGTCAAACGGTCAATCACAGGACACGTGTAGTAGTGGTGTGTCGGTCATGAACGAATGGGTCAAAAGAACTAGTTCTTTTTTGTGAACGGAATGAACGAGGTCACCGCCTCTAAAATACCCGTTCAGTCTGTTCAGTTGCAAATGCTTTTTTTTTTTGATTGGCTGGAGAGTCAGTACACCATTCCTTTTGCAGAGCGGGGCGTGAGTGGGGTTTGCTGACTGAAAGACCGAGACTGAGACATTGACCGACAGATGAGTCGAAACGAATGTGAACATGAGTGAACGGACTGACTCAACACAGCTGGCCAGGTCTATGCCCAGGGGGAGATCACAGGCTACCGAAAAATTGACCGAAATGAACGGATCTTTTTACTGAATGAACCGGCATCATCTGGTTCACTGAAATGAACGGTTTTGCCCATCACTAACATTTACACACTTAATCCTCACTAGGGTCGCAAGGGTATGCTGGAGCCTATCCCAGCTGACTTCGGGCGACAGGCGGGGTACGCGCTGGATTGGTCGCTAGCCAATCACAGGACACATGTTCACATTCTTCAATCAATCAATGAATCTAACGATACATGATAATAATCCACCATGGTGTTATTAGTATTCAAAAATGGACGCTGAGGTCAACTTTGTTGACATAACGTTCCAATAATGTTGTCACCTAAGTCAACATACAACAAGATTACCACAATTGTTAGATAATATGATGTATGAATTATTGTAATATTAGCAAAATAACTATGATGGACAACATAATGTGCATAAATCAGCCTTTTATTGGTGCCTACAAAACAGCACCACCTGGAAACAAGTCAACTCCTCAGTAAGAAAAGTAGTCATTGGCTGCCCGAAAAGTTGCCAGACGCTAAATTACACAATTGTCTAATTTGCAGAATTAGCAATTTCCTGTTTGTGTACTCACTTATTAGCGTTAAATCCTCCAATTTCGGATCAACATTTCATCAAACGTAACAGTAAGGTCATAACCCATCCTGCTGGAGCCTATCCCAGCTGACTTCACCACTTGACAACATCAAGAGGCATCAAGTACTGTAAAACGCCTTGCTTTTATTTGGGTATTTAATCAATTTCACTATTGTTTTGTCTGTTGCTTCTAATCAGGAAGTTTATCCATTAGTTGGGAGCTCGTTTCTCACCGTATCAACGACAGGCAAAGGCTTGTAAAAACATGGACAGGATGACACAGTGTCTCCGTGTCGACGTTATGCAGCCTGCATACACACAAAGTACATTCCTCGCTCTCTTCCGACCACCAAAGGTTGAAAAATTATCAAAACAGCGATATATTCCCATCGTTTTCTTCTCAAGGCATGTGCTTGGATGTGCATAGATATGCACACACACACACACACACACACAAGCAAAGAGGTCGCTGCTGGATTGTTGTTGCAGCTGAAAGAAAGAAGACGAATACAGCGTGTTCGCAAAGGTCAAAAGTCAACCAGGCCAGAGGAATGTTTACTGCCGGAACATATTTAAATTTGAACTTTAAAGGCTTGTGTTGTACAAAGGATTTGAATCCTCAATTTTTTCACTTCAATCTGCAAATTATTTATTCATTTTTTTGTTGTTTCTTTGTTGTTAATTGGCTTTGCAATAATAATAATACTGACAGTCAAGGCCAGCAAAGCCTTCTCTGATGGCCTAAGCACTAGCAGACGCACTGACCTATGTGTACGACTTCCATTGAAATTCATTCATTCATTTTCTATAGCTTATCCTCACAAGGGTCGCGGGGGTGCTGGAGCCTATCCCAGCTGTCTTCGAGCGAGAGGCGGGGTACACCCTGGACTGGTGGCCAGCCAATCACAGGGCACATATAGACAAACAACCATTCACACTCACATTCATACCTATGGACAATTTGGAGTCGCTAATTAACCTAACATGTTTTTGGAATGTGGGAGGAAACCGGAGTACCCGGAGAAAACCCACGCATGCACGGGGAGAACATGCAAACTCCACACAGAGATAGCCGAGGGGGGAATTGAACTCGGATCTCCTAGCTGTGAGGTCTCCGCGCCAACCCCAAAGCTACCGAGCTAGTCTCGGTCTCAGACCAGTGCTTACAAGTGGTACTGTATAATTCCCTTATGTCCACTGGGCCGCCACCAGTTGGTGCCAGATAATGTGATTGGCACGTAGTGGCTCGCTGTGGCGCCAAATTAATGTTCACTCTGCATTTTGCCGTTATTCGGCTCCACAGCGAGCCACTACGCGCCAAAGATTATGTGATTGGCACCAACAGTGGACTCTTAGCATCATTGGCGCAACTTGCCTCGCGCCATTACATTCCAGTGGATTCCAATAGGTGGATTGTTTGTGACATTTGGTTCCACTTGGTGGACACTTCACGCCAAATGGCACGACAAAGATTTCAAATTTTTTTGAAATTTTCTTGCAGACAAACTCAATTTTACGGGCCACCACAAACCATTTGGGAGGCAGTTTGAGCCACTGCACGCCACTAGGCACCTTATTGGCGACACCAGGCGCCACAGCAAATTGCATTGGCACCAACTGGCACCAGCCCAGTGGATTATTAGCATTACTCTAGTGAGTTTTTACGTTTTTAGTACAACTCTCATGTCATAATGGTATAAATCATCGTTAATATTTAAAAAAATACACTCGATAACATGGTATGGAGTTAACGAGCGAGGTTTCTGCACATTGAGGATGAATATTGTAACAATCTGTCTGGACACTGCAAGGCCTTTGTCGAAGATTTCACCGTGTTAGCACAGTTTGTTCGGTTGTGAGGGAAAGCTAACTCACCTAAAGAGGCAAGCATCAGGGAGAAGTGGTTGGAGTGGCTCGGACCTTTAATTGGAGACTCTATATGTGAATGCCAGGGTGTATCCAGTCAGCCGGAATAGGCTCCAGCTCACCCGTGATCCCGACCAGAGAAGAAGATGAACTCCTGATTTGACAGTTAATGTCAATATTATGCACCGATACAAAAGTGAACACATCACATGCACACTGTTTGCACTAATAATACATTCAGTCCATAATTAATGCCCAATGATTTGATTACACAGCAATGTGATTCTTAATGAGAATCTAATGGGAGTGCTGTAATGAAGTTAAAGGATGTTCCAGGAAGTGAGAAGACATACACAAACACTGCTTCTTCACTGCTATGATTACACAAAACGATGGCGGGAGCCCATGTTTACTCCGGCTAACATTTACACAGCAAAGCAGAGACCAGCAGATGCAAAGTCGGAGCTCTCACACGTACTGTAACAAATCTGTCACAAAATACGTCTGCTGTAGATCACCCAGGACAGATTATGAAGTCAAACCCAAATGTTGTTGCCTGCTGTGTCTTTCTAGTAATCCTGCACTGGATAGTATTATATGCTGATCTGAGATTAATCAGGATTTTGCCATGTGAGACTTCTCGGAAACTGAAGTGATGGTTCACTATAGAGCAGGGGTCTCAAACATGCGGCGTGGCCCCCGCCTTGATATGAAAGTTTAATGTTAGTGCGGCCCGCGCAAGTTTGATATGGATGCTGTATGGTATCATGTACCCAGAAAAAATTATTACATTTAATTAATGTTCATGTTAAAGGTTAAATAACTGTTAATAGTTATCCTCCCTATCCGTGTGGAAGTGGTAAGTTTTTGGCTATTTAAGTTTAAAGGAAATAACTTGTAGGCTACCGTTTAGGTCGCTAGCTCTCTAGTTTGCGAGTTAGCATGTGTCTCAAGACCCTGCAGTTGTGCAATATGTTGTAAATAAAAAGAGTATAAATGTGACTATAGTCGTGTTTTGTCATGTCTACAGGGCTCTAATAATGCTTTGTTCATTTTAATCTGAAAAAAATAATTTGTCTACCCACCAACTATATGTGGTTTCTTGAGTTTTTATTATTTGCCGTTTTATTATTATTATTATTATTATATTTATTTATTACTGATTGATTGATTTTCTTTATTCTTGATTTGTTTATTTATTTTTCATCTTATTTTGTGCAGAAAAATACAAATTAAGATATTTGAGAACAGTGGAATGTTTTATCAGAGCTTTCATTGTAGAAAATCGGAACCAAAGCACTGAAAAAGTTTGTATATTTTTCTGTTTTTAGTAAATGCGTTTTTTTTTTGGGGGGGGGCCTGATGCGGCCCAGCCTTGCCCACACCCTAGCTCCAGTGGCCCGCAGGTAAATTGAGTTTGAGACCCCTCTATAGAGAGTAAAACTTTGACTGCATGCATTTAGATTTTCAAAGGAGTTGTGTAGCCCTTGGACACACGCAACTCTGCAAGGTTTCCCCCTTGGAGCTTTTAATATGCATGGATCAACTCTAATCCTCAATCCCACTCATCTTTTTTTCACCCTGGTGACCCTGATTGAAAATATCAAGGGGAGGCCATGCGGATTAGCGCTCGGCTCGTCTACAGTAACGGTTTGGGCCTTGGCGTTTTCACACTTTCACACCACAAGATAAAGAGTGGGCCTTTTCAAGTGGGGGCAATGTTGACAGAACCCCAAGCCGATGTTTTCCCAACCTTTACTGAGACAAGGCACATATTTTACATCGGAAAAATCTCACGGCGCACCAACAAACAAAAATGTTGGATGAATGGCAACTGGACACGCAGGTTAATGATGCAGTGGAAGGAAATAGGATGTCTTTGTTCTGCCTGTCACTGTACATTGCCGTCATATATTCATGAACAAAGATACGTTATTTCTAGTAAATAAAGAATCATTTACGGACCATTTCTTGAAATAGAAATGATATTCTTAAAATTCGAACATCATTTGGCCCGACAGTCTTGCAGTTCAGCACAACACCATAGCTCACTCTGCAAACTGAAAATAACCAGTGCCACCAAACGCATCGTCCCTTTGGAATTGTGTATTTTGTCCAGTTCTTCATTCGCAATGGTTACCGTGCTCAGTTTTTTGCCTAGAGGTCAAACAACTTAAAAAAATGGATTGTACATTGCACGATGGAAAAGTGGTTAGCATGTACGCCACACAGCTAGGAGACCCGGGTTCGATCCCCCACTCTGTATGGAGTTTGCATACATATTAGGTTAATTAGCGACTCCAAATTGTCCATAGGTATGAATGTGAGTGTGAATGGTTGTTTGTCTATATGTGCCCTGTGATTGGCTGTCTCCCAGCCAAACAGCTAGGAGACCCAGGTTCGATTCCCCACTCTGTGTGAAGTTTGCATACATATTAGGTTAATTGACGACTCCAAATTGTCCATAGGTATGAATGTGAGTGTGAATGGTTGTTTGTCTATATGTGCCCTGTGATTGGCTGTCCGGGTTCGAGTCCCCACTCTCTGTGAAGTTTGCATACATATTAGGGTTAATTGGCGACTCCAAATTGTCCATAGGTATGAATGTGAGTGTGAATGGTTGTTTGTCTATATGTGCCCTGTGATTGGCTGGCCACCAGTCCAGGGTGTACCCCGCCTATACCCCGTATACCCCGGTATAGAAAATGAATGAATGGGTGATTTTGAGCTGCTGCAGGACAATGGTCGGGAATTACTGTCCCAGGCAACATGAACGCAACACGGCCTTGTTGTGGGTGAATAAATAAATAAGACAATGGTCTGAGCGATAGGCGTGATAAATGAGAGGACATTGAGGAAGACTGATTTATGAGTGTGTGTGTGTGCGAGGAGACACGCCCTGACAGCATGAACATATGAACCCCAACAAAGATGGAGGATTTACCATATATACAGTATATCTTCGGCTTTTTTAACCTGCACCCATACTATTTTATTATCATATATTAACATAAAGGAAAGAGTAAACATTTTCACAAGTTCTTGTGCTTGACGTGAATTTATTTAAAAGTCAGGCGAGTCAACCGTAAAGACTAAATGATAGCATGAAAAGGAATATTTCAGTGCCATGTTAAGCCAGCAGGTCCGTAATAACACAATGTTGTATAAATCCTTCCAGTGTGGAGTCAAACAGAAAGACAAACACAGCCAGCATTCTTCAATGCTCACACATCACACTCAAGAGATCACAGAGTGTCTCCTTTACACATGCAGCCATGAACGAGCTCTGCATAATTCATGATCATGCAGAGTGGTTAGCCCCCCCACCCCCCCACCCCCCACCCACTACACACACACACACTAACACCGGGTCAAGATGTTTCAACTGTCGGCACCACCATTACTTAACTATTATGATGGACACCGTGTGTACACAACATGACCTTTGTCCGTCCATTCATACCTGTGTGTGCATGTGTGTGTGTGTTTATGTGTGTGTGTAATTAGATGTGCAATGTTATGCCACAACCCATAGACATTAGTGTAATCACAACGTATTAGCATACAAGGGATGGAGGGTAAAAACGAACAACGGTATCACACCGGGGGCCTGCGATACCAAACCACTTTAACTAATCCAGGGTCTCTGATTGGACAGTGGGCGGTGCTTATATCAGCTCTTATCCACAAATCAGGTCCTCCGTATCAGTTACCATGGTGATGTATCCTGCTACAGCATTTATAGAGCATAAAAAAAACAATTTACGACCTTTTATATACAGTTATTAGAGCCCTGTAGACATGAAATAACACCCCTATAGTCAGCTTTATACTTGTATTACCCAATATAATAGACTGTGTCATCAATGTAACAGTACTGACACTATGAGACCAGTGTAGAATACTACTGGTGGGGTAATAGTAATATCAAAACTGAATATTTATTTGAATAAAATTTAATACCAAATTACATACCAATATATAATATACTAATACCAATATACCATATATATATATATATATATATATATATATATATGGTGTTGGTAATACCATAGCAATATATCATTGATCTTTCTATTCATGAAATTCAGTTAAAAAATAGGCATATTTCATAGATGCGAGTGTGATTAATCATGATTAATTAGTTACAAATTTTAATCTTTTGACGGCGGTAATTTTTTCCCTTCGACTAAGAAGTGTTTGTTTAAGAAAAGTCTCCAGTTTCCTGAGCAAGCAGAAGTCTCAATGTACTCACTTCTTTGTGATGAAAAGTGTCAGCTTCCTCTCTAAAACTACTGCATCCTGGGTTGACATTCACAGTAGCGGTGTAGCTGTCCTCGTTTGTTTACGTTGCGGCGACTGTGACCCAGGTTGACACCTTCGGTAGTTTTGACAAAATCTGTTTGTTTTCCTCTCGGCTTCTTCCATCCACTGGGGGAAACTCTGTGGGGACAAGTTTGTTTTTACTGTCATCTGTAAGTATTTCCTGACACTTTACACGGCACAATTAAAGTTGCACAACACATACATAGGACTGACTTTCTCGAACGGCACGGTAACTGCTCTACTCCTTATTTCTAAAATCACAAATACTTCTACTTGCTGATATAGTTCATCTTAAATTTTTACATTTTTACATTTTTAAGTTTAAAAATGTTTAATGTGATTAATCATGATTAAGAAGTGTTTTTACATTTTTAAATTTGTAAATTTTTAAGTTTAAAAATGTTTAATGTGATTAATCATGATTAAGAAGTGTTTTTAAATTTGTAAATTTAAAAATGTTTTACATTAAAAAATTAAAAATCTAAAAATTTTAAAATGTAAAAATGTAAAAAACTTAAACTATATTAGGAAAGCAGGAAGTGAACAAATGTAACAGTTACTGATTGTAAAAGTACCAGATGGAGGGGTAGGATTTAATAAGCTTTGCTTCTTCCTACTCCTTTTGGACATGTGGAACTGTGAACTGATTATGGGATGCACTCAATTGTAATCTGATGCATGTTCAAATGAAATAAAACCATTACCATTTCGTACTGGGCTTCCTCTGATAGTCAAACCTCGTCCAAAGTAAATGTCAACGATGGCCTTCACGAGATCAAACAGGACAACCACAACCGTGTTTCTCCTTGTTAAACACACTCGGTGTTTTTATTTACATGATGTTAAGACAAATGTGCCCTTCATGTCAAGTCAAACAACGTTCATTGACCATTTTCCAGGTACACATCACCTTCTTAACACTCACAGGTCATGCTCAGCCTCGGTACTAAACATTGGGAGAATTAGCATACATTGTAATACAGTACATCCACACATCCATCAAACTAACGGAACCTGGATATGCTGCGGCATAAATGGGAATTCTAAAAAAAAAATAATAATAATAATAAAATGGAAATCTTTCAAAGGCATGAATTAATTAGGAATGAGATATTAATGAAATAGTGCTTTGGTGTTAGTACGGCATTCTGCTTAATTTAAATGGGAATACACTGACTCACTCCTGGTCATTTCAAGCATTATGTAGTTTTTTTTCAGGATTAATCCAAGAGATCTAACACATTTTAGCATTAATTAATCCATTAATAATATCCTTGATCAACTCCAATACAAATACAAAAGCCTGGCCTTCATTAATTGACGCTGATAACGATGATGATGTGCACAATGCAGGCTAGGTAGCTAAGAATAAAACCCGCAGAGGACCGCTATCCTTTCTAGTGTGTACCACCAAACATCTAACGACCAATCCGATCACGCCAAGACAACCCAGACTTGGACGTGCAGGCGTTGGACACAAGTTGTGTGGGCGCAGCAGTGTAGCGGCGTTTCTTTATTTATAGCCGAGATGCTGAAAGCAGGCGCTGCACAAGTTGAGTGGGATCGCTCCTTCTTCCAATGCACTTATTTGTTTATAGAAGACCACATTAAAGCTAAGCTAAGTCCATCATTCTTTTGTGTTAGAACCATTAGCCTATTAATTGTTATTAAACTCTATGAAGACATATTCCATGTTAAATATGCATATCTATGCTATGTGTTTATTCCAAGAGTGGACGAATTCTCATCATGATGCATCTTTTTTTTCTGCCAAGAGTGTACAACATTATAGTGATTAATCGAACAGATATGACAAAATGATCATAATAATGAAAATAAAGCAATAAAATAGTCTGCAATTTTACCTTTCATCTGCATTGACTAATGTATTCAATATCTTACATTGTCATTTTAAACACATAAGTAAATATGATATTACTATTTAACAATTCCACCTGTGAAGTAGTTAGAACTTTGATGATGAAAGTTGCAGACTCTAGTACAGTCCACCCTTGTTTCTTCAGTTTCTTGTTCGTTTGAATGCCTGGTACCGCTAAAAGGTACGCGATAACAAAAAGTGATCATAAGAGTTGAATTGTTTGGCATTATATTTGTGGAAACAAATGGACAGTAATCCATCATCCAAATAAACTGCTCCAAAAATCCTGTGCAATAAACGTGCAATAAACGTGCAATAAACCTGCGGCTTGATTTGTATTACTTTGATTTTGTACTTTGTGTGCTTTTGCTGCTGTTACACAGTGACTGTGATAAGTGAATTTCTGTGAAGTGGGAGTCCTTCTTTATGAATCAAATATTTTCATAGTTTGACCATAGAAAAAATGTTTATGATTTTCTACATACAGTTATTAGTTTTATTAGAGTCCTGTAGACATGAAAGAACACCCTTATAAAGTCATGTTTACAATTCAATTCCCCAATATTGTAGACATAATCAGAGGGAATAAGCCATGTATCACATAACTGCTCCAAAAATCCTGTGCAATAAACGTGCAATAAAACTGCGGCTTGATTTGTATTACCTCGATTTTGTACTTTTTCGCTCTTGTGTGCTTTTCATGCTGTAAATGTCTTATCTGATTTATCACAGTGACTGTGATAAGTGAATTTCTGTGAAGTGGGAGTCCTTTTTTATGAATCAAATATTTTCATAGTTTGACCATAGAAAACTGATTTTCTAAATAGTTATTAGTATTATTAGAGCCCTGTAAACATGAAAGAACACCCTTATAAAGTCATATTTACGATTCAATTCCTCAATATTGTCGACATAATAAGAGGGAGTAAGCCATGTATCACATAATTAAGTTACAATAAATGTATTCTGTATGTGTGGAGAACTGGTAGTCGGCTGAGTTTTACCTTGGAGTGGATTATAATTTCAAAATTATTATGATCATTATTATGTTATTATTGTACATGTTGTGAGATCATTCAATCCACAAAATTTTAACTTCAATGTAGCAAAGGACGACCGAAAATTTAGTTGTACCGGGCATTAAAATGAACAATAAACAAGGGTGGTGGAAATAATTCATATGTGCGATGGCCATACATTTAACAAATATGGCACGTTTGTGTAAATGCTGGTGTCTACAAGATAGCATCTTGTTTGAATGCTGAGTGACACAGACACACACACAAGAATGCTGGTGCGCATACATAAACTGACTCGATAGTAAACACGTTTATGACAATGGAACCTCCAAAGTCTTCCACCATCTGAAATCAAACCAAATTTGGGGAAAAAATATCAGTGAAATAACAACAGCTAGTGCAGTAAAAAAACAAAAATGTGTGTGAGTGACAAGAAGAAAAGCTAGCGCCACTCGTAGATTTACTTGAATAAATCTCTATCCGGTTCCATGAAACGGGAAATGGGACAGACTGGGTCAGTTTATTAGGCACAGTTAACCAATCTGTACCTAGCTTTTTACTATTTTGAAGTAAAAAAAAAAATGCTTCTTGTACCTTTCGGATGGAGATTTTGATGGATCAAACTGTTCTTATACACATCCGGAACCTTAGAACCTTAGAAGACTTTTTACATCTTGAATGCTACAAAATGACTCCAAACATTATTTGTATGGTTAATACAACTTTTATTATAGTGACCGCTTATTTCTAGTTCCATTATTTAACATAAGACATGTTTGTTCTATGTATGAACATCCTAACCATTGTGTTCAATCTTTGGAGGTTCCACCGTAAAAACTGAGTTAACTACATCGTTTTTTGGCACATTTTATGTAATTTGCTAAGCTTGGCATGAAGAAAGGATGGAAATAGAAAATACTCAGAGGAACCCCGAATTAAGTCCATGGCGATTTTATCTGTCCCAAAGTCTGGTGACACTCAAAATGAAACATTTGGATGTGTTGGTGTTGGAACAGTCCATTTAGAGTCGAAACTCTCTGTGATCCGCCTGTGAGAGAATCGGATGGGAATCTGATTTCCTAGAACGATGCAGAAAATGGACAATTAGCTAATCAATACATTTTTTTTGTTTACTATTGTCAATTACATGGAACTTCTCTAGAGATATTGGCAAACGATGATATCATTAGGTTCATCTTTCGACCACAAGTCAGTTGAAAGTGAATAGATAGCGCCTCTGTTGGTTGCAGTTAAGTACTGCGGTTCATCTAGCTTCAGATTCCATCCAATCACAGTCATTTTCAATACCTGTTAATCAATTAATAATCAATTATCTATCACATCTTTATAGTCAAACTGTATTGTGAGTTTCTTATGCAAGCTTCAAACATTATAATGATGTCACCCTCACAGATTCATGACCGTCTCCAATTATTTCAGCGTGTCTCGGTTATTGAGCTACACCAACATAATTGGAATGCCTGAGATTTCAAGTATGTAGCAGGAAAATGAAGAGAGAAGATTAAAATCAGAAATAGTACTGTAATATCGGGAAAAGAAAACATAAGTATGCATGTAGTACTGGTACATCTGGGTATAATCGATAAATGCAGTGTCAAATACTGGGAACCTATGAAGTGCACTTTTATTATTTTTTTGAAATAACAGACAGCACTACTACCTCGTCCCTCCCTTGCATGGGCTACGGTGGCGACTTTCGTTGCTAATGTGGCTCATTCACTGACAGATTCACAGGGAAGAAATAGAATATCTGAAAACAAGCGTTAAAAGACAAAATAAGATAAATGTGCTGCTTTTTTTTAATGAAATATTTGAAATAATCCTGTTTTGTGTCCTGATTTGAATGGTTAAAAAGGCACTGAGCTGAGAATCACACTTGTTATGAAATGGTTCTTAAACCTGTCCAACTGCTCCGCCGGGCAGGTGTTGTTGTAATGCACATTAATTTTGATGGAAAGCAGGACATGGGGAGGGGGGGGTACTGTCGCGGTTCTTCCTGTCCATACAGGCAGTTCAACAGAGCAACGTCATCCGATCTTGTAGAAGCGTCACAGCTTTTAAGGACGGTCTTTTGACACAAAGAGCTGCTGAAGAGAGCGTGTTCTCATGTGTGGGCCAGAAGAACCCTGCAAGAACTTAAAGCTATGTTCAGGTTTCTCTTGCTAATTCAATGAGTCCATCTGGGGAGTCACCTGCAGGCAATCCCAAACCTGTGATCCCAAGTTGTCGTTTGCATATCCGCAGATGTGTGTTATTGCTGTCCTGCTTGTTTCACGGCTTCGGTTGTTGGCTCCCGTATCCTCAGTAGCCACATTAGCTTGTTTTTGTGCGACACCTACAAACTAGTTTCTCTTAGAAACATGGTCCCGATGCTGTAGGACACTTTCCTCATAGAGGACGGGGGAGCGGAGCGAGAGCTGGTCAATGATGCATGGCTGTGGGACGTTCCTGCCTCCAGGAAATAACACGTTCCTGGAATCTCTTTGGGAAAATTCTCAGGGAGCTCCAGACGCGAACGAGGGACGAAGGAAAAGGATCGGTCATCTTTCAGCAACCTGATGGAGGAAATGGAGCATCATAATTTAGCACCGAACATTTCTTCATTTATGATGTCAGAGGATGCGTTTAGTGAAATTCTATCTTGGGTTTGGATAATTGGTTTTATGAAGTTGGTTTCATTATGCAACTTCGTACACTCTGGACTGGTGGCCAGCCAATCACAGGGCACATATAGACAAACAACCATTCACACTCACATTCATACCTATGGACAATTTGGAGTCGCTTATTAACCTAGCATGTTTTTGGAATGTGGGAGAAAACCGGAGTACCCGGAGAAAACCCACACATGCACGGGGAGAACATGCAAACTCCACACAGAGATGGCCGAGGGTGAACTTGAACCCTGGTCTCCTAGCTGTGAGGTCTGCGTGCTAACCACTCGACCGCCATGCCGCAAAGTTAATGATAATAATATTTTCTTTGTTTTACAGTCCATTTTTGTTTTAAAAAAGAAAATAAACTTACAGTTTCACTTCGACACTGAACATCCAGCAGCAACACAACATTTTGGCATGACTACTACTATGTGGCAAGAACAGGATAAACCTTGCTATTGTGTGCTATGTGAGTGTTATGTGAGTGCTGTAATCTGTGTAAATGTCTGATGAGATAAAGTACATAAATATACAGTACACAGAAAAGGGGTACAGAGCAGAAAAAGTATACATTCAATGCATACAGCCAAAAGCAGGGGTATCAAACATGCGGCCTAGTTTGAGGCCCCCGCCTTGATATGAAAGTTTAATGTCAGTGCGGCCCGCGCAAGTTTGATATGGATGCTGTATGGTATCATGTACCCAGAAAAAATTATTACGTTTGATTAATGTTCATGTTAAAGGTTAAATAACTGTTAATAGTTATCCTCCCTATCCGTGTGGAAGTGGTAAGTTTTTGGCTATTTAAGTTTAAAGGAAATAACTTGAAGGCTACCATTTAGGTCGCTAGCTCTCTAGTTTGCGAGTTAGCATGTGTCTCAAGACCCTGCAGTTGCGCAATATGTTGTAAATAAAAAGAGTATAAATGTGACTATAGTTGTGTTTTGTCATGTCTACGGGGCTCTAATAATGCTTTGTTCATTTTAATCTGAATTTTAATCCAACTATATGCGGTTTCTTAAGTTTTTATTATTATATTTATTTATTACTGATTGATTGATTTTCTTTATTCTTGATTTGTTTATTTATCTTTCATCTTATTTTGTGCAGAAAAAAAATATTAAGATATTTGAGAACAGTGGAATGTTTTATCAGAGCTTTTATTGTAGAAAATCGGAACCAAAGCACTGAAAAAGTTTGTATATTTTTCTGTTTTTAATAAATTTTTTTTTTTTTTTTTGAAAACCTGCGGCCCAGCCTTGCCCAGACCCTAGCTCCAGTGGCCCCCAGGTAAATTGAGTTTGAGACCCCTGGCCTAAAGCGTGACACTTACTGGTAAGTTGTAGGACTGACATTGATACACCTGGGATGGCTCCCCGATTCAAACTTGCTGGCCAGAGTCACGTTGTTCCCAAAGAGACAATATCGTGGCATTTTAACACCGACAACACCGGCCAGGACTGAACCTGTGTGGATGCCGATCCTCAGCTGCAGACAAAGACGGAAGACAACAAGTGTGTTTTATTAAGGTGAAACAGTGCCATGTGTATATCTCCTGACCAATGAATATTCTCCTGAATATTCTTAATTATTGAAGAATCAATTTGCGTTAACTCATTTCTGGGGTAATAGAAATAGTACCTGGTAGTACCTGCCTTTGCCAATGAAAACGTGTCAATGTCAGGTAGTCGTGTGAGTTCAATGCAGTATAAAAATGGCAAAAACAATAAAAAAAAAAAAAATCACCCAAAATAATGTGCAGCTTCCGAAAACATGTAATTTACAGCTCACTCAAGACATATTGAATATTTGTCATGAGGACCCACACATGCGGTGAGCAGATGTGCAGGACCGTGAAGCCCAGTAGATTCCTAATGAACTACTAGAAGAGCATCACATCACCTTGGTAACTCACGCAACTGTGTGCATGCCAACACACAGCAAGGTAGTCATGGCAACAGCAGGGGACGGGAGGGGTGGGGGGGGTAGTGAGGCGGAGAGAACAGAAAGAGAGAGAGAGAAACCAAGAGCCAGTATCGGTAGAGAAAACAGAAATATAGCGATCATTACATGGGTAGGACGCCAAAAGCACATCAATGAGGTTGATTTCCTGCTGTACTACATGTCGTACAGTAAATGTATCTGGATTCTGGACTATTATCATATTCTAAATATACATAGTACACACCTAATTTCAGTTTTTCAGATGCTTTAGTGAAATAAACACATGTGAATGCATACTAAAAAAGAGCAGGTTATACATGATTCAAAATGGTAATGGATTTATTTCATTTGAACATGCATCAGATTACAATTGAATGCATCCCATAATCAGTTCACAGTTCCACATATCCAAAAGGAGTAGGAAGAAGCAAAGCATATTAAATCCTACCCCTCCATCTGGTACTTTTACAATCAGTAACTGTTACATTTGTTCACTTCCTGCTTTCCATAATACAGTTTAAGTTTTTTTTTTTTTTTTTTTTCTTAAGCGTTTGATGCTGACGCTCTACTGAGAACCTACTGAAGGTCCAACAGTGCAAAATGTAAATTTTTGCAATTTTTCAACTGGTCTTTGATTTTATTGTATTCAGGCATGTAATAGGGCAGAAGGAAAGGAAATGGCAGTTACAATCAGTAACTGTTACATTTATTCACTTCCTGCTTTCCATAATACAGTTTAAGGTTTTTTTGTTTGTTTGTTTTTTGAAATAATGTACCTCATACCGAAGTACGAGGTGATATGACCATACAATGACATAGTATAAACATAGTATAAACATCAACTGCTTGTATTGTTTCTTGAATTGGCTCATCGTTGTGCATTGTTTGAGTTCCTTACTCAATCCATCCCATCCATTTGAATCCATCCCTGATGCCGATGCCTCAGCTATGCATCGACTCACAGCACACACATTGGCATCTAAAGTAGTAAACCGACGTTAAAACTCAATGTGTAAATTCCCTGCTAGTTATATTTCTCTGCGAGTCTGGATCTCAACCTCTCCCAACACTCACCCTTTTTTTTTTTTTCTCCCTCTCAGCTCTCATGCTAGTTTGCATAACTGTGCAACACCGGCTAGCGTTGAGTGCACTCAGTGAACAGCATTTATCAAGTGTCAATTATGGCCATAACGCTCCTTTGGACCAACAGGAAGGGAATTGCACAGGCAAGGGCGTAGCAAACACGTACTATAAGCTGTGAGGCAATAAGCACGACAGGTGAAGAATGGGAAGAGAGTGACATGTACGATGAGGAAAAGACCGAGACGGAAAATGGAAGAGCAAGCGTGCCGGCCAAAAGCGCTTGGCAAGGCTCTTCTATTTTGAGACAAATGGAAAGCACAGAGAACCTCTGTGTTGTCTGTTAATCAGCAATTATGGCCGTGCTTCTCTCGCACACACATATTGTTTCTGTGTAATCCTTTTCATGTATTTTGTATACATGGGTTAAAACCAGAGAGCATAACAATCACAAGTAGATATACTCCATATTGTCTTTCTTATTATGATATCTGCTATTGTCTAGCACTTCATTACGACGACCGACTGGCAGCAGCTCTTATCTTAAACTAATGCCGTGTAATGAACACATTGTGCTTTCTTCTGCGTTTTCGCAAATTAACAGTGAATATGACAAATATTGCAATATGTAATACAAGTTAACAACAAAGTGCCGAGTGTTACTTCCTGAGGTGTGATATTAGATTAGACGTATTGAAGAAAAACACCTACACACAGGAAGAAAAATCATTCTTTGTCACAGTAAATGTTACTTTAGTTCAGCATTTCTGAAATAGTGGGGCGAGGGAAACTGTCGGGGGGGCGAAAGAGGCTTTCATTTTAATGCAGACCTACCAACATATACAAATTTATAGTACTCAATATGCAATACACTCGGATGTGCTCCATTTTCCTTGGTTTCAGTTTCAAGCTCAATCTGTACAGCACAGATAAATGAATAAATATTATCAGTTCCTCTATTATTTCAAATCAGAGGAGCACGAAAACAATTCGGTCCCTTAGGGGGGCATGACAGAAAGTAATTGAGAAGCACTGCTTTAGTGATACATGGAAACCATGTAAGAAAACTGTTGTTAATATAAATCAATCCATCCATTTTCTACGCCGCTTATTCCGCACTAGAGTGGAGGTATGCTGGAGCCTACCCCAGTTGACTTTTTGTGCCAAGGGGTGTGGCACACTCTGGACTGGTCGCCAGCTAATTGCACATATAAACAAACAACCATAAATATTCATACCTGTGGACAATTTAGAGTCGCCAATTAACCTATGTAGCATAGAATGTTTTGGAATGTGGTAAAAAGCCGGAGTAAGTCTTCCACATCTCCTGACTGTGTGACGCTAACCACTATTTACTTATGAATACCAATTAAAATCTACTAGAAAGTTCATGTCCATGCCTGGCAGGCATGGCTGCTGGGCATTGTGGGTAAAAGCTAAAATATAGCTGTTTGTTGTCTTAAAACTGTATTTGGTACTTGTCTTATTATTTTGAGTGTCAATGTGCTGTGTGATGTGCTTAGCGTTCTTTATAAGATGATACTGTTCGTCAGACTGTTATATTGAGTAATTACCTCCTGAGATTTCCGATGGTTTCACAAGCTCCTCGAGAGCGCTACTAATAAGATGGATCCACATTACACACAAAGAGCAAAACGTAACATTTGACAATCATTGCAAATTGCAAGGCAACATACTGAGCATGTAGTATTGCCTTCAGAACAAACTCATTTTATGTATTCAATTTACAACACTGAGCCATAAACTTTGAGCTATGATCTTAGTAATGGTAATGGTAATGGTTTTATTTCATTTGAACATGCATCAGATTACAATTGAGTGCATCCCATAATCAGTTCACAGTTCACACATGTCCAAAAGGAGTAGGAAGAAGCAAAACTTATTAAATCCTACCCCTCCACCTGGTACTTTTACAATCAGTAACTGTTACATTTGTTCACTTCCTGCTTTCCATAATACAGTTTAAGTTTTTTGGGTTTTTTTTCTTAAGCGTTTGATGCTGATGCTCTACTGAGAACCTTCTGAAGGTCCAACAGTGCAAAATGTAAATTTTTGCAATTTTTCAACTGGTCTTTGATTTTATTGTATTCAGGCATGTAATAGGGCAGAAGGAAAGGAAATGGTGGCACATCACACCTGCATCTCATTATCATCAGAATCATTTGAACTCATGTATGCTTAAGCAATGCTGGACTTTCCATTGTTTGTATATTTTATAATCGCATTTTTTTAAGGTAATATGACAAAGAACGAGAACAGGAAATGACTCCTTTGACAATGTAGGACAGGCCTACCTACGAGGTTACTATGTACACATTCACACACATCCATGGACATTTGGCCATCTAATCACAGATTGGAAACAAGATTAAATGAATGAAATATAATCACATTCAATCCACTCACATGTTGTGCATTGCGCTGCTGTTCGTCTCATTGTGTTTTTAAATGAAAAGTCTCAGGCGGTGAAGCTTGTATGCGTAAAATACATGACAGCATTTAAGATGCATCGTGTCTCCTGCCTTTTCCATTAATATTCCCTGAACCATTTGCATAGAAAATGTAATCCAACAAACGTTCTGCACTCTTAATAAGAATTACTGTATGATTCATGGGTTGCAATGCATTGACAATATTTCCTCATGTTTACACGTACAAGCACAGCAACTAAGATTACGGGGTGTTTATACAAAATAGTTTCCGCATAATAACACGATACATTTTGCCGCCATAATGCCGCCTACAGAGAACATATTAACTCCTTATTTCTAAAATCACAAATACTTAAACTTGAAATATGATCTCAGGGAAGAACTACATTTGAAACACTTAAATACTAGGACTACGTTAAAAAGCCATAGCATTTCAGTATGGGGAATCAAACTATGGAATGGATTGAGTAAGACCCTCAAACAATGCACAACGATGAGCCAATTCAAGAAACAATACAAGCAGTTGATGTTTGCTAAATACAAGGATGAAGAGTCTTGAACCAGTCATGATGTGCTATATATATCACTATATTGACACTTACTATGGTACCCATTATGTCATTGGATGGTCATATCACCTCGTACTTCGGCACGAGGTACATTATTTTATATAAAAAAAAAAAACCTTAAACTGTATTATGGAAAGCAGGAAGTGAACAAATGTAGACCAGTTGAAAAATTGCAAAAATTTAGTTTCAGTAGGTTCTCAGTAGAGCACCAGCATCAAACGCTTAAGAAAAAAAACAAAAAAAAACTTAAACTGTATTATGGAAAGCAGGAAGTGAACAAATGTAGCAGTTACTGATTGTAAAAGTACCAGATGGAGGGGTAGGATTTAATAAGCTTTGCTTCTTCCTACTCCTTTTGGACATGTGGAACTGTGAACTGATTATGGGATGCACTCAATTGTAATCTGATGCATGTTCAAATGAAATAAAACCATTACCATTACATTTTGGAGAAGGACAGGATGGTCGTTACTGTGTACCGTTTTCTAATATTGTCTTTATGACGGAAAAGATATTTTGAAAGTTGGATGGGTAAGCCAAAAAACAGCTCTTGACACTTATTGATGTCAACCTCGAGGAAACAGAAGTCGGACAGCTTGCAGTACTATGGTGAAATAGATACTTCTCTCTGTACTTCAACTACACTCACCTTGATAGGCTTCCCATCAGGCGTCAACACTTCCTCAGAAAGTTCCATCATCTTCAGAGCCATGTGTGCAATGGGCCTTGCATGACTCTCAACCTTCTTGTGAAGACCTCCCGCCACACAGTAGGCGTCACCTATGGTCTCTATCTGTGGGAAAAATCAAGGTTGTTTTTTTTATTGTAATTAATACATTTTAAAACAACGGGCTTGATTAACCTATATGATCGTAAGAATTGTCTTCATTTTGTTCTTAGATAGGTTCTTCTTGTCAATAAGCTGCAGGTGTCCACGTTGTCACATGGGATATTTGCATAGAAACACACACTATAAACCTTGCAATCCTACACTTGATGTTCGCAGCATCACTCTTTAAGTTTTTTCAGGAGTTGCTATGGTCCAAGAAATACGTACAGTATATGATGTTGGAATTGCACTGCTGCGGTTTTGTTCATGTCACACACTGTGGAGATGCTATACTGTGACTCTGTCTGCTGTCATAAGCGACAGGTGTGGCTTGCCATATTTAGTTACCGCAGTTAACACATTATTGTTGACAGCCCTGAAAGTTATAATTTATAACTGTACAGTTGTAGGAAATCTACTCGAAATTATTTTTGTTCAATTTGAGAAAACAAATTGATTATTCTAGCACTCCATTTTGCCCCAATTTCTTCAAAACATGATTAATCACTACTGTGACTTGTTGCAGAATGATTTCCTTCAGTCAAACTAGTATGCGTCTTAAACAAACAGGCCCTTATAGAAGGGAAAAGAGCAGACACAAGGCTAGAGAAAAAAAAATGAGGTGAAAAAGAAACACAGGGGGGAAAAAAAACTGCTCTCATTGAGCGTTCCAGTGGCTAAGTCATTTAGACAGTAACCATGACGATGTCATCACACGGGTGCCTCAATTTCCTCACTGTGTCCACCTGTGTTTGTGTTATATTTTACACACATACATTCTTCTTTCCCACATGCGTACTGTACATTTACTCACAGTAGATAAATCTGCTCGGAGATTGAGAAAGAATTTAGTTTTAAGGCCAAAACGCTGCCATATTGTATACACACAGACATAAGAACACTAAAGGCTGAGTTTGCAAATGCAACACGGCCAAGTGTGCTATTTTAAGTCATCAAACTGTGTTTTTGTCATACCCATCAGTCCACGGGTGTCCAAAACCTTTCCCAAGAGGGCCTCATGTAGAAAAACGTAAGGATGAAGGAGTCACTATGAAACATTTGGGGCTTAAAGATGCTAAAACCAAGCCAATGTAGATCAATCTCTGAACAAAACATCAATGCCATATTTGTGTTATAGGTGACAAAGCAAATTAATGTAATATGTGTCACTAATAATGAATTAGTTTTATTTTTTAAAAAGTTGATAAAAGTTGAAGTTTAAAAAGTTGGCCAAAAATGACACCCCTTAGTGTTTTATGGGAGTGATGCATCGATCATTTTTGTCTACTGACCTTATAAACATCCAGAATGCCACACTGGTAGTCGAAACGAGTGTACAGCTCATTCAACATGGAGATGACCTGCATAGGCGTGCACTGTGCACACACAGCAGTGAAACCCACGATGTCTGAGAACAGCATGGTGACGTCATCAAACTTTCGAGCGGGCACCGGTTGACCCTGCCACAGCTTCTGGGCCACATCACCTGGAAATATGGAATAAAGGAGGTCCACGGTTCTTCTCTTTTCCTCCTCCAGCGCCTGGTGGGTACGCTCTAATGTAGCCTAAAAGAGGAGGATGAGCAGGAAGGAGTACAGATAGAGAGATGAAGAGGTTTTATTTGGGGTGCTTTGCTTTGATGAAGGCACTGATGACAATGATACTGGGATGTGGGAGTTATTGCACCAGATTAAAACCGCTGCTGCATGAAAATGTATCTGCGTGTTAATATGATTTTTTTTTCAGTGTGTGTGTGTTTGTGTCTGCATGCGATTATTTGTGTCTGTGGGCGGGCTCCTCTGAGTCTGTCTGATGTAGTGCTCTACTACCGTTCATCCAGGCAAGTTGAGAGAAATACATCTATTTATGAGAGCGGCCTGGGGGAGTAGTAACAGAGAGATGATGCACAGAGCAGGGTCATGGGATTGGGTCAGGACCTAGTGACTTGCTCACGGATGCTTTGAAAGCAAATTAAACGAGCAAGTCCCAGGAGCTTCGCTTTATGCAGTCTGTCTGGCAATGGTGAGATTTGACTCATCAGTAGAAGTGATGCAACAGATTTACCAGAGTTGCTTGACAGAAATGTACATGATGGGGACCACGCCACATATCAATAACTCCATACTTATATACACTCTCGGTATGGATTAAAAAATTCAAAATTTGTCTCAATATTTGCACAAAAACTAAGCTGCCATGAGCGATAAGATTTACTGACGTCTCGTATCAGTATCGTATTTTTGTACTCTCATCAAAGAATGATACGAAGCATTGCTAACAGGAGAAAAAAGATGATAGCTGACAAACAATATGTAACATGTAGCCTCCTAAAGGGCAAGCAGTAATCCCTCTGCACATCTGTCATGGTTACGTGTCAATTTATTGTTGATGTCCGATGAAACTGTGTCTGCCTTGGTTGGGTACTGCATGGTGCGCTAACTCTTAAAAACTGAATATTCCGCCCACTTCCTGCTCCGAAGCTGCAAATCACGCCCAATACCAGACGGCGATGAGTGAACGGCTTGCAATACATTTTTAAACTGATATAATTACTTGTTCAATATGTTCTTTTAAACCATTATTGGTAACATCTTCAAGGTTAGAGAGAGCACCTTTAACTTCTGCAACAGTAGCGTCTGCAGTGAGGGTATACATGTAAATATTGCAATGGATTTTCATGACTCTCCTATTTATCTCACAACGGCTAGCAAGATATACTTCTACAAAGCTAATTTATTAAAGCAATTTGTTTTTGCATTTGTTTGTTGTATGTCATCACTCACCTTCAATAAAGTGAATGGAGGAGGCAGACATGCTTGTTTTGAAGACAGTTGCAATTTTTTCACGATTTCACAATATCCCCATTCAGAAGACGCATTCAAATTGTGGTGTAGTAAAATATAGTATTCTACCCTGGGTACTGGGTACATTTACTGGGTAAATGTCAGTAATGTTACTTCAATGTTCGGTGAGACAAGCACCTGACTTGATTGGATTTATTGCAGGTTTGGAATATCTCACAACAAGAATAATAATAATAACATTCATTCATTCATTCATTTTCTACCGCTTTTTCCTCACGAGGGTCGCGGGGGTGCTGGAGCCTATCCCAGCTGTCTTCGGGCGTGAGGCGGGGTACACCCTGGACTGGTCGCCAGCCAATCACAGGGCACATATAGACAAACAACCATTCGCACTCACATTCATACCTATGGACAATTTGGAGTCGCCAATTAACCTAGCATGTTTTTGGAATGTGGGAGGAAACCGGATAATAATAACATAATAATTGTAATAATTACTGAACCCCAGATGTTACTTCCTGTCGTCACATCACACCTGAGCACAGGTTTTATTTATGACTTAAATGGCTTGTTGGTTGTATCTGCTATTTTTGGTACTATGAGTGTAAAGGTGACTAATATTGGTGGTATTCATTTCTAGAGGGCTATAATAGTGTTAAAAACCATATTTAGAGATCCACATAAGGATTATCATGAGACAGTTTTCAGAGTTCTAATTCTAAACTGTATTCTAAACCTGAACAAATCAAACATGCAGCAGCGGGTTGTGTTCAAAACTTGAGATTCCATTCTAATCAAATTCTAATTTAAAAAAAAAAGTAAAGACCGATCATGATTCTACCTTTAGTTTGTCCATTCTCTTTTTGAGGCCATCCTGAGCTTTGGCCTGCTCCCCCACCAAGATAACGTCCCGTGTGGCATCATGGATGGGAATGTCTGACAGGTGAAGGCCCCGGCCCATGAGTTCCTCCAATTTGTCAACACGTGGTGAGCCCAGAAACATCAGGGAGGAGGACTCGGGCACATGGATCATCTGACCCTTCAACTCCATGACCTGGCCATTAAATGACATGAAGACATAAATGAATGGCATGATCAATGACAACCAATTCTTCATTTTGATTTATGTCTAATCATTTCTTGATTTATGTTGAGATACTTAGAAGTAACACCTATGGAAAGGCAAGTTTATTGCAGCAACATTGGTGGTTTAGATACTATGACAAATGCCTTCAAGCAAGGCTTAATGTATAATGCATGTTGGCTGTAGTGGAGGGAAAGCTTTTAAAAGCGGGTGTCCTACTTAGGTCGGACATATGTCCATCTAAATATCTAATATCTGAATCACACAAACGTCTCAGTTGAATGTTGCTATATGGTTGCTTTGCCTAAGCCTCCTGACAAAGTCAAGCACATCTCATTCCAAAGACATTTCATCCCAAGAGATG
Source organism: Doryrhamphus excisus (assembly GCF_030265055.1). Taxonomy (NCBI): domain Eukaryota; kingdom Metazoa; phylum Chordata; class Actinopteri; order Syngnathiformes; family Syngnathidae; genus Doryrhamphus; species Doryrhamphus excisus. Next base: position 12,483,035 of record NC_080473.1, on the reverse strand, counting down.
GGGAAAAACATTCCAACCCTATGGAATAGGAATACTCACAAAATGAAGTTGCAAACTAGATTAGACTACAAATTCTGTTAACCAGCCTCAGCCTCCGTTTCTTCCTTCTGTTTACTTGATCTCATTCTATCTTCACCTGCTTTCCACACACAAACTTGCTCTCTCTCTCGCTCTCTCTCTGTCTCCTCCATCCGCTCTATATCTTTCTCCGTAGTGTCAGCTAGATTATTCCGCCGGTGAGCACACTGCAGCCCTGTTTTATTTATAGCACAAGGCTCTCCTCGGTCTGCATAAAACATACAGGCTGCATTACACACACAAAGACATATTTTTGCTAAACAGAAGCCCACAAACACCAGAGAGATGTAAATTTTCCAAGAAACACCAACATGAAAAAAAACACAAACATATGCACACATGGAGTCTGGACCGCACAGCATTGACGTTCCAAGTGGACACCCTAAAAGGCATTAAATGATTAGTGGGATGTACTCTTTGAAAGACATGTCCACACGTACATACACAGATGAAGGCACACACTGTGAACTCTATTAGGAGCATACATACATATTGCTGCATACATTGTCAGATAAATGCAAGCAGTCATGGTTTCGTGGAATTTAACCTCACAAAATACAGTATATAATCAGTGAGAATGACAGCAATATGGGATAACGTTTTCTGAGGTTGTGTCAGGTCAAGTGGGAGGGCTACCCTCATACGTGATGATGATCATCTCCATGGAGACAGTAAAATCAGGAAAGTGAGATATAAGTGAAACAGTCATGTTGCCATGTCTATCTTCCTTGTAACCGCCTCCATCTCTTCACTGTGTTTTTATTCGCAAGGATTTCACCGAGTACAGGAGTTACTGGAAAACATGGTGGACACAGATGTTTACCTGAACTAGCTCTCCTTTCGGTGTGCCCTTCATATTCATATTTGTACAAGTAACAAAGTTAATAAAAGGGAATAGTCGTCCAGATGTGCTAGGTTACTCCTTTATATTTGGCTTAGCAAATAAGGACAACATAGCAGATATTGACATTACATCACATTAAGGCTTCTTTAACATGTGCTTGACTGATGTTAATGTTTTTATTGACTGAATGGCTCAATGGGAGTCTGAAATGTTATGTATAGATATTGCATCATCTATATGTTCCAAATCTTCCTGAACTAGCTACCTAAAAATGAATTACATTCATTATGAACATAGTTTACACAAACAAAACTAAAACAAACCTGTATAACACAACAAAAACCATCCTAAAAACATATTTAGATACAGTTTGAGTCGTCAAAATAAATAATTATGTAAAACTGTAGATGACAGCAGAAAATTGTCAATGTAAAATTTTGATTCAATATACCTTAAAAAGTTTGAACATAAAAATTGAACGATGTGCCCTGTGATTGGGTGGCGATCAGCCCAGGGTGTACCCCGCCTCTCGCCCCAAGACAGCTGGGATAGGCTCCAGCACCCTGACCCTCGTGAGGATAAGCGGTAGAAAATGAATGAATGAATAAAAATGGAACGTTCATTCTATACGAATACAAAACGAACGTAATCGACCTAAACAAACACAGGCAGAGAACTAAAGCACAAAACATGAGTGATAACTTTGTCGTGAAAGTATATTTCAAGGTGAACATGAGTGGGATAACACAAAACATTGTAAGCTGAGGACAGTATGTCATCTTCTACTCCAGTATGCAACAAAGTGGATACACTAAACACTTCAAGGTCAGGATTTTGTTAACTTCAGTGCAGCTTCAGGATGTAGTGAAGTGGACACATTAATATCACATTATGAAGTCTTATGACGCAATTGTGTTTTGATCCGATCTGACAATTATGGATCAAGTATAGAATTAGAGCTTCTGCTTGGACTGTCAATTTAAAAGCTAAGTTGATTGGTCATAGAAAGTGGGGAGCATTGATGAAGGCCACTGTGTAACGCTATGCCCACATGTTGTGTTGACCAGACAGAGCCAGCATGCCCACTCCAAAAGAGTGTGAGTTTTTGTCTCATGAAGGAGTGACTAGTTGTCCTACACCACACAATCACCAAAGGGTTTCGGCAATGAAGAGGACAACTCAAGCTAATGTGCCTCGAGACGAAAGTCACTCAGAACGACAACAAAAGGGATCGAGAAGAAGGAATTATGAAGCTGGTCAACTGTGAAGAAGAGGACGACTTTAGTGATTGTAGTTACCAGAAGAAGGATGAGGACAGCGATTAATGGCTTTAGATTATTATTTTCATTCATTCATTTTCTACCGCTTATCCTCACGAGCGTCGCGGAAGTGCTGGAGCCTATCCCAGCCGTCTTCGGGCGAGAGGCGGGGTATACCTTGGACTGGTGGCCAGCCAATCACAGGGTACATATAGACAAACAACCATTCACACTCACATTCATACCTATGGACAATTTGGAGTCGCCAATTAACCTAGCATGTTTTTGGAATGTGGGAGGAAACCGGAGTACCCGGAAAAAACCCACGCATGCACGGGGAGAACATGCAAACTCCACACAGAGATGGCCGATGGTGGAATTGAACCCTGGTCTCCTGTGAGATCTGCGCGCAAACCGCACATCCACCGTGCAGCCCCAGATTATAATTTAACTAGGCATATTAGCCGCACTGTTGTTTCAAAGTCAACTCATTCTGTATATATATATAAATATAATAATATAACAATATAATTATGGGAAATTATAAAGAGTGGGACAAAATATTTGCAAGTTAGAGAGAGTTAGTTAGTTGGGGGTTATGGATAGTATTTTGTAAGCAACAGACTCATTTGCATGAACAAGCACTGGGCAGCAAATAGTCAATGAGTCAGCCTCTCTAGCATTACGGGCGTGCATGCACACACGCACACACACACACACACACACACACACACACACACAAAAAGCTAATGCCTTGTCAGACCAGGAGTATACAGTGGATCCCCGCATATTCGCGATTCAGCATTCACGAAGCCAAAAATTACGTATACGTATCTGAGGAGTTGAATGACACTTCAAAATGATTTAAACATACAAATGTATATTTTTTGTTTCTGATGATTATTGATAATTATCATAGGAGGTCATTTTTTTCTGGAGCGGAGAGATGCTCATCTTGTTGAAGCACGCTCTTCTCTAGCAGATATAAAGGTTATCTCGGAGTGTGTTGAACTAACGGCACATTCCACTTTTGAACATCACCATACCTATGTCATTCTGGTATACTGTATATCATCGCTCCGCTAGTATTATATTATGTACATGGGAAAATTGACTGCAAAGCATGAGATAATGCAGTAGATTGAAGAGACACAACATGACTCCAGTGCCCTCCTTGTGTTTACTGGTACACAAAAAGCAGGGGCATAGCGAGGTGGGATTTGACCTTTTCTGTCAGGCTTTGGATGTCTCTTGTACAGCCAATGTCCCTGGGTGACAAAAGGAAACAAGAACACACACACACACACACACTGTAGCCTACAGCATTGGGGGAGTGTCGCACTATTTACTTTGGCCTGTCACCTTCTCTTGCTGCTCTTTCTAGTGAAAATGTCAGCCCATCCCTCTTTTTCGCTCTGTGTTCTCTCTATATTTCTTGCTTCCTTGCAGAATCCATGTGGTACATGGAGGAGAGAAGACCCCTAGCTTTGGTCTGGGGAAGATGTGGGCCGCAACACCTAATGTGTACCGCACTGTGACCTTTTTAAAGTACAAAGCATATGAAAAACACCCCAATATAAAAAAAAAATACATTTTATAGAAAATAGTTATAGTTTGACATGCAGAAAACAATACAAAACAATTATAAATGATAAACTAAATAGATAAATGAAAATTTAACATCACTTTGAGTTAGCCAAACAAATGAGCATTAAGTGGGGTTTACACTTAAACGAATTATGCCTCCCAATGATACGCATCATTTAGATGGTACACCCAAAAAGTTGATGCAAAAGTTCGGCACTTGGAACATAATTTGTGACCGTAAATGGTGCACATTGGCATGAAATGCCATGCTCTTGCATAACTTAGTTTCACCTAAGTCAAGAATTATGGAGTGTACTATACAGTACACCCAACGCATATTATTCCCGCATGGGTATGCATTGACACCACTGCTTCCATTATTTGGTGGCGTGTGACACCACTCTATAGCAGGCATCAACCATAGCTTCATTGATCACTGTATTTGCAACTCCAGAGAAGAAGCTCTCATTGCAGAGAAGAAAAGTTATGTCGATATTAGCTCACAGCTGCAGAAAGGTAATGCTGAACGAGTAGGAAGAAGGTATAAGCCTAACTAGAAAGAAGAAAGCACGGACAATGTGGGTGAGGAAATGATTTCGAACATTGTGGTCGGTTATTAACAGAAATGGGAAATATGAAATGATCCCCATATTCCCACATCCAGCACAACACCAATAAATCGCCATGTTAGTTCTCGTAGCCATGTAAATATTCATTCAGACTGTTTCAATCAATAAAGAACCAGATATAGAATACAACACAAATTGATTCATTTATGGATCATTTGAGCCAGTCCTCCAACAACAGTCTGGGGATGTAACACGTAATGGAATGACGCCCATTAATCACATTAATCTTTTTGTGATGTGAAACAAAGACTGCAAAATCAATACATTTATTTGAAGCAATCAATAATCATATAGTTATCCTACCTTCTCCTTGGTCCCGGCTTGTGTGGTGTCCGGCTTGGTACGGATGGTAAAAGGAGATGCTAGCCTCAGTAGGATACGCTGGAATGAAGGCTCCATCTTGGGTGAGACGATCTCAAAACAGTCCTTAAATAAAAGACTCCGATGAGGTTCGATGCGAGCCTGCTTCCGCAGTCCCTCTCCAAGCTGAAGAAGTTCCATACGAGGGCCCAGAACAAGGTGAAACGGAAAGGCACGGCAAAATGTAGCCAGGCTAATACGCAGATCACTGGGGTTGGTGGAAAGCGAAAGAGGGGCCTTTTTGGAACACACTGGGGCAGCGTTTGGAAGGAAGTGTGAAGGACATGTTTCATGAATTTGGAAAGACAGACAAACCGTGGGTGCAGAGGTTGGGAAAGTTGAGGGAGGAGACGGAGAGGAGGAGGGTGAAGCAGATGGGGATGCAGATGGTGTGGGTGTGGTGGAATCACCATCACTGTGTTGTGCATCTTCACTGGGCAGTAAGGGAGTCAGCGGTGACACTTCTTCTACTTCCACTTCTGAATGAAAGATGCGTTTGGAAACAGCTCTTATCAGCCCAGGCATGACCAGTCCCACCACGGGGGCAGGATTGAAACAATGAAGAAGCAGTGACTTCCCCCTGCCATCTTGTGCACCGTGCTCTCTTGCTTTGTCCAATTTCCTACGACCTTTCTCTTCCTCGCAGGGATCCTTACACTGAAAGGTAGGGCTCTCAGATGAGGCACGGCGACCTGTGGAGGTTCGAATGTGTTCCAAAATGGCATCAAAGCCATTAAAAAAGTCCTGAAGGTTGCTGCCTACAGCCCTGAGCACGCGTTCGTTTTCTTCAAAGCACAGGCCAAAGAACTCCTCACCAAAATGCTCACGCAGCTCAAAGAACGGTACTCCTGAGACGGGGGGACACAAAAGAAAATGATATAAGCGGCGTTTTTTGGAAAGTGAATTAAATACACTCTATAAATGAAAGTATTGCGACACTTGGTCACAAAATTGTAACATGTCTCACATGTGGATACTGCATGCAATCCTTCAAAATACACACACACGTACATCTTACCCAATATAGTGGCCATATACTGTAGGATTTGAAGAACGCCTTCTTCTGAACCACAATTTTCTAAAAACGGGCACTTCTCCTCCTTACTTTCGCATTGCTGGTCCCCTCTACCAGAATCTGGACACCTGTGGATAACCCAAGCAGAAACTATTAAATGGCTGTAGACAAGCAACAACATACGACGTTATTATAAATATTATTTTATCTATTATTTTATCATAAAGACAGATGATAACCTCAAAGAATCCTACCTGATCTCTCGTTGTCGGTAAAACTTCATAGTTCTCTGCAGAGCCTCTTGAACAGTCTGTGTCTGTAAGAAGTTAAAACATGATGCATTTGCTGCACAGAAATCGCGTACAAAATATAACCTGCTTATCAATCAATATGTATTATCGACAACATAATCAACAGCATCTCTGTGTGGAGTTTGCATGTTCTCCCCATGTACTCTGGTTTCCTCCCACATTCCAAAAACATGCTAGGTTAATTGGCCACTCCAAATTGTCCATAGGTATGAATGTGAGTGTGAATGGTTGTTTGTCTATATGTGCTCTGTGATTGGCTGGCCACCAGTCCAGGGTGTACCCCACCTCTCGCCTGAAGACAGCTGGGATAGGCTCCAGCATTCCCCACAACCCCTTGTGAGCTTGGATAGGCATGCCCGCGACCCTCATAAGGATAAGCGGTACAGAAAATTGACTGATGGATGAATGGATGGAAAACACCACACTAGCATGCTAAAGGAAGCTTCCATTCACTCTCCGAGGTGCCGCCACCCTTCATGGGTGTTTGTCACCATTTCAACCTTTAGTGTTTATAGTGAGAACGGTCCGCCATGTAAATACTTCCCCACATGAACCTCTACTAACGAACTACTAATCACTGCTGGCTAGTGTGTGTGTGTGTGTGTACTTGTGTGTCAGCACAGCTGGTATATTTTGCACATCTGACAGAATAGGCCCAAGAAGGCGGGTCCAATGAGATTATGTGTGATGTAGCTCAAATGCGAGGCTATAGTGACAATACTAGAACACAGTGTGCCAGCTGGAGAGGTCATTCCGAGGCCTCCACCCACTACGGACATTTACAGGAGCAATTCGAGAGCGCATGTGTGAGCCGGAGTGAATGTGTGTGTTTACAGAAACAGTGGAGGCAAGACAGAAAGAGACAAGTGAGAAACGGACTAGTTGAGGAAAAATTATAGGAAGCAGAAATGAACAACAGCGTGGATGTAAAGATGTAATTTCATTCAAATGCTGCACTGAATTTTCACAAGGCTGGATACACAGAAGATACACTTATTGCAGGGCCTGAGAGCTAAAAACACAGTATTAGACTTTCAGCTCCCCTCCCCGACTTGTGCACACGAACAAAACTGAAATGTACTTTCTCATGCCTTTGACTGTGTCCTTGACTCAGCAAGTAATTTAGCACAGAGCATGCGCAGGTTTGTGTGTTTGTCACAGGAACCGACTGTTATCTGCTGCATACACGTGTGCAAACATGCACATACATCATCAATCAGTCTTACAAACCCAAGGCATATTTACTCACATACAATGTGGTAGATTGGCCTTGCTCGGTTTCACACGTGTGTGTATAGATAGTAGCAGAGCAATAAGGGCCCCAACTGAGACAGTTGAGAAAGTGCACACATTTATAGAACAAGGCCAATGATGACAAGTGTGTAGAATGAAGAAGTGTGACAAGGATAAGTACAATTTAAAATTAAAAAAAGACATCTTGTCCTCCTGACACAATGGTGTCCAGCCTATTTTTTTATTTGCTCTGTTTATTCTCTGTACTTCACAATTTGTTGGATCATAAGAAAACTGACCAAAATTTTACTGAAAATTTCCCAGACAAAGACCGTTTCTGCGTTTTGTGGCTGAAGGGTGACAGCGATGGCAACAAAAGTGGTACACATGTGTCTGTCCTGGCTACTCAGCGCAATATAGCTAAAGCAACCATAAGCTGACATCTCTAAGAAAGCATTTACGCCGCAGAGTCAGCTGTGTTTATGGTTAATGTGAAGAAGTAGGGTTGGCATCAACAAACGTTCATTTCATTTTTGAAAACTTTAATTCCTATGTTCGAAGATTGACCAGGCCACCAGAAAAAATAATACAGAATACCAACGAAGAAGTGGCCAATGAACACCAACACAAATTAAGCGTGTTCAACCATTTCAACCGGACCAAATACATTTCCGTGATACAGGATTCAATGTTAATAAATTGAATATTTTTCATAATTAGAGCATAGAAAACCTGTTTATGACGTTCTAAATACGTTTTTTCACATTATTAGAGTCCTATAGACATTAAATAACACATCTATAGTCGTCTTTGAACTCTTATTATTCATTGTTTACATCACATTGCGCAATTCTTGTCCTGCAAGTACACGAGACGGCCACTAGCTAGCGGGTTAGCGAACTAACCAGTTTTACAAACTTAAGAAGCCAAAAAATTACCACTTCCACACCAAATGGGAGAAGAACTTTCACTGTATCGGGCATGCCTTGGCTGACTACATGTAGTGTTAAGGTAATGTAATGTAAGATAATGTTTCAGAGTTTTTGTTTCAACTCAGTTCGATATATATCGTATATTGATATTCAACCTAAATATATTGGGATATAAGTTTTGGTACATATTGTCCAGCCCTGCCCACGACCTTAGTGCCGCTAAGCGGCATCGAAAATGGATGGGGTTACAGCTAAAGCTTCATGAGGGAGACAGTTTTACTCTGAAATTGATTATTTTGAAGAATGCTTCAAAAGTTGAACAAACCAGACCCATGTGAGGGTCTTTCTTCTTCATGGTTGCAAAACCAAGTGATCTGTTTAGTCAATCGGAACAACTGTTTCGAACAATCGGGTCTAAGAACTGAGGTAATTGCAGTTACAACTTGTTATTTTCCTGAATGTAAAAGGTAGGCAATCAATTGAGGTATTTATTTGTCTTAAGTGGTGATGCACCCGGTGACTCATTGGGACTCAACCCTATTATTAAACACACTTGCTTCACACTTTTTTAGCTTTTGTGGAACACGCTGAAGCTTTGATCAATGTCATGGATCACTAAGCTGATGAAACAAAGAGGGGGTTACAGAAAAAAAGAATGTTTGCTCACATGTAAATATGTGTGTGTGTGGGGGGGGGGTGTCATTGCTTCTAGGTCAGCATGGTCAGGGAGTGAAGACAGCCGCAGAGAGCATGCTCTGTTCTCTCTGTCACGGTCCATTGCAGTCAACAACAGGCACCGCCGCTGCACGCAGCCACTGACTATACAAGCGGCAATGGTGTGTGGGAGAACAAAACGATAATAAACAGATACAGGAGTAGGTGAGTGAGTGAGTGAGTGAGTGAGTGAGTGAGTATACACTAAAATATCAAACGATGTCTTCCTGTCCTGATAAGAACTCAAGTATTTAGTACAAAACGTGTCAACATTAACATTTTTGAGATTGCTTGAAAAAGATTCTTTATCTACTTTAAAATAGTGGTAGTAGTTTTTACTGTGGTAGTTTTTATCTACAATTATTATCACAGAATGTGAATATGTGCATATAGTAGTTACATTGTATTAATTGGCCTTTATAGAGTTTTTTTATGATGAGAAAATTGGATTTTTGAAAACAAACAACAAAAAAAGTGGAACTTTTTCAAAACATTATGGTCTAACATTTTGGTCTAAAAGCTAAAATGCGTTCAATTACATGCCATAAGTCTTCTGGCCATGATTCATTCATTCATTTTCTACCGCTTTTCCTCACAAGGAGCCTATCCCAGCTGTCTTTGGGCGAGAGGCGGGGTACACCCTGGACTGGTCGCCAGCCAATCACAGGGCACATATAGACAAACAATTAACCTAGCAATTTTGGAATGTGGGAGGAAACCGGGAGTACCCGGAGAAAACCCACGCATGCACGAGGAGAACATGCAAACTCCACACAGATGGCCGAGGGTGGAATTGAACCCTGGTCTCCTAGCTGTGAGGTCTGCATGCTAACCACTAGACCGCCATGCCGCCCTTTCTGGCCATGATAGGGAGACAAATTTTATTAGGGTTAAAACTTGACAGCAGCAAGAAAACAGAGCGCTGTGGAAAAGTGGACACTATGGACTATTAAAAACCAGCATCCAGAGCTGATCCAGACAGGGTAATGTTTGGTCATTTTTGGCCATATGTCATGAAGACTTCTGAATACCAAGTATGGCCATAATATCACAAATCTGCCCAGCCAATGAACAACCTATCATGGTTAAATTGCTTGGAACCTCAAATGATCATCCATCCATATTCTATGCCGCTTGTAATCACTATAAGGTACGGTGGAGCCTCAGCTGACTTTGGCCTAGACTGGTCGCCAATTGCTGGAATCCTCTTCCACTCCTCCATGACAACATCATGGAGATGGTGGATGTTAGAAAAAAATCTATTTGAGGATGTCCCACAGATTCTCAGCAGGTCTGTTTCACACTGTTTCTGTTTTATTATTCTAGAATTCCGCCCTGTGGCCCAGTTTTCAAATGCTTCAGAATGTCACTGTATGTTGGTATGTTTGTTTCCCCTCGCTAAACCGTAGCTCCCCAGTGCCAGCAGCACTCATGCAGCGCCATACCATGACACTCCCAACCAAGTTTATCTTGGTTTTATCAGACCACAGGACATGCATCCAGCAACCTATGTACTTAGTCTGCTTGTCTTCAATAAGATGTTTGAGGGCTTTCGTGTGCATCATTTGAATAGGCTTCCTATTCTTTTGGGAGGCGGCCATGCAGACCAATAGGATGCAGTGTACGATGTACGGACTCAGCACTGACAGGCTGACCCGCCACCCTTCCAACCTAAGTAGCAATGCTGGCAGCACTCATACGCGAGTGCCACCTGTCCTGTTACAGTGCTGTGGTTGTGTTTTACAGTGTTGGCAATCTTCGTATATAGCCCATCACAACTTAATGGAGAGAAATGTTATGTTTGTTGACTTAATGTATATTCCAAGCTTATCTCTTGTCAGCTGTACCTTGCATGCTTGATATACATTTGACAACGTTATATAGACTACAATTAATTTTAATGATGCCTTTAAGTGTTGTCTTGAACTTTGGAAACAGGTGATTTAAGGCTTCATAGCCTATTTGGACTATAAATAATATAGCTGACTTTAATGTCTATTCAGCGTTCATTACCTAACATGTCTATACGTTAACAACACGTGTACGCATTAAAAAAAAAACACACACACAAGGCCTACCGTGGGTGAGGTCAGCCGCCTTAGGCTTTCTCCAAGCGAATCCAAGTTCACCCTCCTCCTTCTGGTCACCCTTTTGTGGGACACGCCGACTCCCGGCTTCTCCTCGCCCCCAGGACAAGCCAGCCTGTCGGCGGGGCTACGGCCGTTCCAGAGAAGCGATCTGTGGGAGGAGAAGGGGCATCCTCGGATCTCCTCGGCCGGTTCCAGGAGCCCACCGTCCCCCGCGTCTCCTACGGGGCTTTCTAGCCCGCAATCGGAGCCCACCGAGCTGCTGAAGGACTCCGAGGAGATCTTGCGCGACGACGAAGACATGGTGGCCAGGAAGACGACGTTGAAGATTGTGGTGGTGATGAGGTGATGAGGAGGATGCTACAGCCAGGTCCTTGCCACGTCCACCTATATAATAAGGATTCATCAGATGGGGGGGGGGGGGGGGGGTGAGGTGTGTGTGCGCGCGTGTTAGGTCTGTCTGTACAATTATGTATGCATAGTGTGTGCGCGCGTGTGCGCGCGCTCAGGTGAGTCTGTCTGTGTATTCAGCTGGGGAGGGAATAGGGTTGGGGGGGTTCGACCGAAAACCGGAGCACTAACGGCACGCAAACATTTATGTAAGGAGGTCGAGGGAGTCGCTCTCTTAAAAAAAATGTCCTCTTTTACCTCCTTAAAATACGCCAAAGAGACGCTGGTGCTGTGTAAAAAAAATACCCTTTAGCATATTTTGCTAAGCAGTTCAAGCTAGCTTAAATATGGTGGAGTCGACACTATTAAAAAGCAAATGTCATCATATCTAGGGGAAAAAATGTCGATAAATCCATCACATGTATACTCTAACTATATAATTCCGATATATTTTTGGTTTGGTTATGAAAAAGGAGAAATGTGATGGTGTAAAAAAAAAAAAAAATCCCAGATGCGCGGGCTTTCCGCGCGACTCGTCTCTGCGTCAGCAGCGCTCCTATATGCGTCCTTTTAAATCACATGTTCCACTTATGTAGCTCCGTGCGCTGTGTCGACTCGTCACCCGGCCGTCCTTGCTCGGAATGCGGCTGTCCGAGTGGCGAAGGCGCGAGGTGGATGGAGAGAGAGAGAGATAGTGCCGGCAGAGAGAGCGCAAGCAAGCAAGCAAGCAGGGAGGGGGCAAATGGACGCGTAAGCTCCGCGCGCACGGCGCGCTGCACTCCAACGACCAATCAGAACGAAGACGCACACGTCTTCCCATACAACACCTGCAGATGTGCGCTCTGGTGCATGTTGTTTTACTAGATTAGTTTTTAATCAATGGGGTGGAATGGGGTGGGTCACTGTTCCAAACCAGAGAAATGCACCTTTGGATGAAAGGCTGTCTCCATCACATGCATGTTTTAAACATGGGGGACTACAGAAAACCTGCACAAGGAAGAGGACGACATGCAAACTATTATTGTGATAATTGTGAGTCTGATATTGTACTTGAGTACAAAGCATTATATTGGAACATCAATAGTCTCATAGTTTAAGTGGAAGTCAGTAATGGCAATAGCTTGGTTTATCCACTTTCCACTGTCTCTGTTATCGTACGGCCAAACATTGTGTCTAACAAACTAGTCTTCGTTCCGACTATAGGATGACAGGTCTCGAATGCCCAAACAAAGCAAACACACGTTTGTGACTGTTTGTCTCTGTAAAGGATTGATAGTGGTTCTGGGACACCATAGACAGATTCCTGCCATGAGTAAATTTTTTGTAGTTAGAAGTCTTTGTCTTTCGGCATTCTCTTCTGGTCTTCAGCAAGTAGTAATAGAACAAGATCATATAGAAATGTTTTCTTTGCAATGAGATCTTCTTCTCTGGAGCTAAACATCATGTAGGTCCCCTGAAAATAGATGAATTCAAAGGAAATTGGAGTGTACCATCCATGTATTACCACAGCAAACTGCAGAACAATGCAGTTGTTGAAGGTGGCATTAGTCCTAACTAGGACTTAAGTGCCCAAACAAAGCATCTACATTTTGGCAGCTGAATCTCTGTCAAGAATAAATAGCAGTTGGGACACTACAGACAGATTCTGGCCAGTGAATTCTTTAATCATCTTCAGTTATTTTTAACTCAGTGTGTGTTACTTTTCTTCCTGTTGGAGTAGGATCTATCCAGGTATGTACTCCCAGTGCAGTGCAACACCAAGAGCTAGAATTTGTTTTCTGATAAGTGTCTGTGTTTTTTTTTGTTTTTTTTTTACTGTGCATGGTTGCTAAATAATCATGAAGCCAAAGAAAGTTGGAAATTGTACTGCTGTGGAGCTACGGAATCCCGACAGTGTACGTGTGATTGCAGCAGCAGAAACTTGTGTGAGCAGAAAAGCATTGCCTGTGCATTTTTAGATATATTTTTTTTTAGGTATTGCAAGAATTAATTAATGTTAGCCTAATTGAGGCCCGACACCAATAGACATACAGTGTAACACTGTATGCATTTGGTAAGGGACACTTTTATATTAGAAATAAGGATGACAGAAAGCTTCATCTAAACTACAACGTTAATTTAGGATGCAACGGGAGCCACCCCTGAGACTGTATACAAGAATCAAATTCTATAAATGTTATGGCTGAAATTATTCCAGCTCCAGAGCTCATATGTAATCAGATCCATCACCATGACAACTGGGCAGACTCCATCTGCTGATGAAGCTTAAGGAATACAGTTAAATGGGAATTGAAGTCTTGCTTTGAGATGATGTGAGATGCATTGTAGCAACACTGCTTCTCCACGCTAAGAGGAGCCAGATGAGATAGTTTGGGCATTTGGTCAGCATATCTTCTGGCCACTTTGGACCTCATGCGACCAGTAAGCGGGGAAGACCCTGGACATGTTGGAGAGACTTTGCCAATCTGGGAACGCTTCCACTGGGAAAAGCCAGACAAAGAAGCAGGAAATCTGGGCTTCTCAACCTCGGATTAGCAGAAGAAGATGAGTGGATGGGAAAAGATGGATGTGTTTCTGCTAGTGTCCCCAGTGTGACTCTTGCTTGGATATTCAATCGGAACCGTGAGGCGTTTGGGAACATACAAACCCATAAGACCCAGAATGAGTTGGCCAAATTTAAACAAGAGACTTAGATCAAGTAATAATGAGTCTTTAGTTTTCAAAAAAACACGTCATAAATAATGACGGAATGCGGATGATTCCGATGACTTAATCCCCGTTGATGCATTCAACATGGGTGTGCAAGGGCTAATATGGCTCTACGGGCTGATAACAGATAAGCTGGCAGTCATCATGCACGCTTGTTTGCCTCCCATCAGAGAACAGGGTGATGCTCATGTTTGGCACTAATCACAACCATGACCTTGACCTCCGCTGGCAGAGCATGTCTGTTCATTACGAGCCCCCAAAGGGACGAGCAGGCGCAGAGGAGCTGGAACGAGATGTGATGCATCATGCACACACACACACACACACACACACAAACACAACTCGCTGTAATTTCCTGGAGGTACTAATTCATTTGACTTTCTGGAGCGGCATGAACTCAACACATTGCATACTATGTCACCTCCTTCTCTCTCTCTCTCTCTCTTTCCCGCTCCAAAACACACTCGGTCTTTTCTATTTCCTTATCTGGTCGCTTGCTCTTTGCAATCAAGGCGCCATCCATCAGTAATAACATGGGCATTTAATAAAGCCAACGCTACAATAGCATAAATAATGTTTCACAGAAGATAAGCCGACTAGCTGCCTTGAGCTGGCAGTCGGCCATTTATAGCCGCGTGCAGACAGAGCAATAGCTCAGTAACTGTGCTATCATGGAATTAGAGAGGAAGGGCACCTCTGGGCATTGTGGTATCATTCGATACGGACATCTGACATGGATGACATTAGATTTTAATAATATTATGTATGGAAGGAATGCACCGTTATGAGAACCTGAGAATGCATTAAACTAGTTGGCGGCATGTTGGCCACACAGTCAGGCGATGGGGAAGACCTGGGTTCGAATCCTTGCTTGGCCATTTGCATGTTCTCTATGTGGACGCACAGGTCAAGGCAGCCATCAAATTGTGCATCACATGCACAATTCAATTTTTTCTATTAAGCGGCAAGGTATATGTTTATTGGTTTTAGAACGTTCATAATGTATTTATAAAATTTTTAAAATTGTGGCTGCAGCAGAATAATGTTTTTGTTTTCATGGAGAAATCTGCTTTGGTTAGAGTTCGTTTTGGTTTGAGTCTGGCCTTCTGGAATGAATTTATGACGTTAATAATAAATTCATTCATTTTCTACCGCTTTTTCCTCACGAGGGTCGCGGGGGTGCTGGAGCCTATCCCAGCTGTCTTCGGGCGAGAGGCAGGGTACACCCTGGACTGGTCGCCAGCCAATCACAGGGCACTTATAGACAAACAACCATTCACACTCACATTCATACCTATGGACAATTTGGAGTCGCCAATTAACCTAGCATGTTTTTGGAATGTGGGAGGAAACCGGAGTACCCGGAGAAAACCCACACATGCACGGGGAGAACATGCAAACTCAACACAGAGATGCCCGAGGGTGAATTGAACCCTGGTCTTGTTAGACAATATATTTTCATAATAATGATTCGATCCGTATCATGATTTGTGGTTGACAATACAATTCAAGGATGATATTGGCTCATTTAGAACGATATGATCTGAAATGGTTCAGTGTGCTTGTGAAATAAATACCTCGATACTGGACAGTAAAGGAGAAATTTCCTAGATTCCTGTTTTTTTTTGTAAGGGTATAAATGAATTATGGATATAAACAAACAAGTAAACAACAATTCATGTATCAAATGCATTCATATTTAATTTGAATTTAAAAAAAATTCAGGTTGAATCCTGAAGAAAATCTTGAAAATTATCAAGGGTGCCCAAACTTTTTCCTACCTCCATATCACACAACAAGACAAGATTGGTCGTGCACGCCTAATAAAAAGAATGTCAAAGCAGTGTGGGCGTTCCTAAAATAACACCAGAGATGTGTGTGCACGATGAGGAGACAGCAGAGAGCGAGTCATATTGCGGTCTCAAGTTATAAATCAAATCCCAGCCAGCCTAATTGGCCATAACCACACATCACTCCACGCCACTCTGCTACTATGATCCATAAATCCTCACGGGCACTTGTGCAGCATAAATAACCTGCTGTACAGTCCCGGGAGACATCTTACAAAAGGGAAACCAGTTAAAGACCGGACCGCTTAGATGGTGTGATGGCGCTGCAGAAACAGACTGACGTTCATAAAGTAACCGAAAAGAAAGTTGCGAGTTTTCTTAAAGCATGAATTTTATCAGCCTATACAACACCTATGTTTGTTGTGCTCTTTGTTTTAATGCATGTTTATGATGTATGTATATGGAATATTGTGTCACTAAAAATTATGGTGTGGATAAATTATCAGTACTGGACATGGTGAAGGGGTCAAATGAAATTATTACACGTTAGAAACAAATAAACCTACAATACCAGTATGTCAGTTTCACAGTAAAACAGGATGCAACGCCTCCTCTGGGAAATTTGTTTTCCGTTCCTTTTTGTATCCTTGCTAACTTCACCTCTCAAAGGAAATGTACTTATAACGAAAAAGGTTAACTTACCGTTATTGATGTGCGTAATTAATCAAATGAACAGAACCTAGCATTTCAACTGACATTTAGCACTCTTTCAAGGGAATTCATCAACACAATGGTCGCTTTTTCAGCATGTGAGGAAGAAACTCCAAAATCTAGACCAGGGGTCTCAAACTCACGGCCCGCGGGCCGCATTTGGCCTAGTTTGAGGACCCCGCCTTGATATGAAAGTTTAATTTTTTCCATCTTATTTTGTGTTGAAAAATAAAAATTAACATTAAACATTTATTTAATAATTTAAATAAAAATTAATTTGTTAATTTGTTTCACTTGTTTCATTTGTTTTTTGATTTGCTTATTTATTTTTCCATCTTATTGTGTTGAAAAATAAAAATTAACATTAAACATTCATTTAATAATTTAATATATACAATTTAATTTATAATAAATAATTTAGAGCTTTTGCAAAGAACCAAAGCACTGAAAAAGTGGAGGGTATAGCAGAAGCATTGAAGACTATGATATTACATATATATATTAATATTTAATATAATTAATATGTTTTATTATATATAGTTATATATATATATATATATATTTTTTTTTTTTCTTTTTTTTTTTTTTTTTTACCTGATGCGGCCCAGCCTCACCCAGTGGCCCCCAGGTAAATTGAGTTTGAGACCCCTGATCTAGACAATGCAAACGTGTTGCCAGATTGTCTTATTATTAAGGAATTCTATGATCTATGAAAATTTACCTGCCAGACAGGTACTGTACATTATTATGGCCACTAATGGTAGACACAGTCTGTTTTTCTCCACATTCATTAACTACCCTGCAACAATTTAGATCGCTGAAGTAGCGAGTCGGCGCTGTGGAGGAATTTTGGCCCACTCAGCTTTGCAGAACTGTTGTAATTCAGCCACATTGGGGGGTTTTCCAGCATGAACTGCCTTTTTAAGGTCATGCCTCAGCATCTCAATAGGATTCGGGTCAGGACTTGGCTAGGCCACCCTAAAGTCTTCATTTAGTTTTTCTTCAGCCATTCAAAAATGGACTTGCTGGTGTGTTTTGGATCATTGTCCTGCTGCAGAACCCAAGTTCGTTTCAATTTGAGGTCGGCCGGCCGTTCTCTTTCAGGATGTTTTGGAAGACAGCAGAATTTATGATTCCATTTATCACAGCAAGTCATCAAAACAGCTCCAGACCATCACACTACCACCGTCATATTTTACTGTTGTTATGACTTTCTTTTCTTAAAATTAATGAGGTGGGTTTCATGTTGTCAATTTTTGTTTTTTCAGGTCTGCATAGCTGTCCCAAAATTGCATTTTTTTTCAAGTTGCTCTTAAAATTTCAGGATCAGGATGATGAGTTTGAACACTGGGTCAAGGTGGCTGATTGCTTAATAGTGGAGTTAATGTGTGTCAGAGGTTTGGGATTCTGTGGCGTGCTTCTACACTTGCCACAACCGTTTGGATTTTAGTGACAGCTGCCCATGATCATAAAGCCAGAGGCACAGATTAAATCCTGAGAAACTAGATTTGACAAAAGGAGGGTCCAATCTGTGTTGTCATCAAAATCCGTTAAAGTTATTCTTAGACCAATAAGAATACTGCATATACACTGCAAAATAATGCAAAATTAATACAGTTGGTTCGGGTTGACTTTGTGATGTAACATTTCTGCTTACCATCAATGGGAAGATTACGTGTATCTGGTGGAGAGGACATCACTCCACAAGACTGCGTCACAGTGAACAAATAATTATTAGTGGCAACAAACAATTCAGCGGCACAAATATTTTTCCACCTACCCAAAATCAAGTAGAAAGGACGCTCCAGTCCAGCTGGACCAGAAAAAAGGGAACAGAAAAAGGACAGACGTGTTGTTGTCTCCCACAAGGCTTGTGGAAGATGGTCAAATTATTTTTTTAAGTTCAGTTTTCCTTGACTCTTTCATTCATTCATTCATTAAAAAATATATTTTGAATTGTTTTCCAACATCAAAAACTATAATTGTAAAACTACAAACACGTGTTTTATTGTTAACATATTTGGCTTTCTGGAACGGATTAAATGGATTTACACAATTTCTCATGGGATTTGACCCAATTTGGTTAGAGTGGGACCTTCTGGAACGGATTAATGACACTAACCAAGGTTTCAGTGTAGTTGTTTATGAATTTGGCTGATTTGGTTAGTTGACTTGGTCCGCATTACTGGTAATAAGTTGGTCATTACTTTTATGGACAGAATTTCTAGGTGCATCCAGGGTGTTGAGGGGATCTAGTTTGGTGTCTGCAGGACTGGGTCTCTGCAGACCTTCAGCTCTCACTGGATGGGTTTGCAGCACAGTGCGAAACGGCTGAGTCGGAGTCCATGGATTTTGCCCAGAAAGGGGTAGCATCCCATCTCCGACCCTGGCCCAAGTGGAGGAGTTTAGTACCCCAGTGTCTCGTTCACAAGTGAGGGAAGGATGGAACGAGAGATCAACAGGTGGACTGGTGCGGCGTCTGCAGTGATGCAGACTCTGCACCAGTCTTTTGTGGTTAAGAGGGAGCAGAGCCAAAAGCTCAGGTCGATCTACGTTCCTACCCCCCTCCCCACCTCTGACTGAAAGGACAAGATTGTGGGTGCAAAGCGGACACAATGAGTTTTCTCCGTCAGGCGACTGGGCTCTCCCTTACAGATAAGGTGAGGAGCTCTGTCATCCGGGAGGGACTCGAAGTCGAACCACTGCTCCTCTGTATTAAGAGAAGCTAGATGAGGGGGCTTGGGCATGTGTTCCATGACTGCATTGACACAAACACAATACTTTTTTGGAGCTACTATTTCCATAAGGTGTTGTGAAAAGGTCAATAAAAACAAAGAAAAACATCCCAGTGTGGATTCCTTTTCACTTTTATGTTTTTTTTTTCCTCTCCTCAATAGTTTCCTTGGTTTCACGAATAATGCACAAAATTCAGGCATATGCAGGAGGTGGATAAGGATCATAGTGTGCAGCTTGTTGGTCTAACTATAACATGCATGCATGCCATTCACTAGAAAAACAGGTAAACTGTCAACAGTGCTTGTTTGCAATGTTAATAAAAGTAGAAAAAAACATGAATCCCCACCGTTTTAAGGAATACATACATTATACACTTTCATATACTCACATCTTGAATATATCAATATTCTCACACTAACTGACAAAATGAGGAAAATGCCATATATTGCAATGCAATGCAATCCCTATTTGTGTGTCCTGTTGATAATAAATTGGTATTTCATCCATTCATAATGAAGTAAAATGTTTTCATATCGTAGCTTAAAAAAAGATGCAATATTGTACGTACATTATCTACCAATATGGTCTGCTTGTGTGTCCTGCTAAGCCTCACTCTTGGTGCAGTCATACGGTTTCCACCACTGTGCAAACTGCAGAACCTTTTTCCTCTGATCATCAAAGTTCTCACGAATCATCTTCCTCCAAAGCCTTGGCTCTAAGTCCATCATACCGCCAACAATTTCCTGTGACAGCAAGGCACATCAATACAATTAAAACAGGTTTTTTTTAATTATTAAAGCAAGGAACAGTAACAACATCCTCAAGTGTGTTCTAGTTTCTTATTTGGAACTGTAACGAAAAATGGTGTCTGCAGATTAGCGAAACTGATACTAATGACTTGGTAACTAATAAGTAGAAAAAGAGCAGGTGCTGTGTGAAAGTGTTAATGCATAAACTGACCTTGCCGAAGTAATGTGGGAACTTCTGTTCATTTTCAATTACATGAGCAAACCCTCCCTGGAGTCCAAAGTCTACAGCAAAGTAGGGCAGCCCTCGGGGAACCTGCAGCACACAAACAATTAACCAGGCGTAAAGCATTTCATGACAGCGGACAATGAATAAAGAGGATGGGCGGGAGGGAGGAAAATATTACAGAACTAAAAAGGACAAGGGAAACAAATTGGTATTGGTAGGAACAAATGACGCAAGAGTTCAAGTTAGACCGAGGTAGCGTGAAACTTACAGCTTTGCGGATGTCCTTTGAAGAGAGGTCAACAACCTTCTTGTTCATGGCCCATTCCTCGTCACACTCCATGATGGCTTTCTGTGAACAGAAGCATCAGAACTACTGGCCAAAATAACATAAATGCAAATACACACACCTTAAAGTATATCGGTGCCATGTCTCCCAGTTCCCGAGGTAATGGAATACACTCCAGGACCATGTGCTGTCTCCTGCGTGGGTTCAGGTGTGTTTCCATGAACACGCAGTCCAAGTCCTGCGACTCGAACATATGTACCAAGCTGCGTCGGAACAGCTGTGCAAAACAAAGCATGCAATTAAGTAGCAGCATTTGGTTTGATTTCCATTGAACTGAAGTCTGATTGGTCCACCTGCATTTCCGACCAGATATCTTCATCCAAAACGGTGGCGGCGGAGTGATGCTGGAGAGGACAGATGAGACAATGGCCCTCCGTCATGGACACACCTGCAGGGAGACTCAGGTATACCTGGACAGAAGTCGGCAAAGCACATTTATTACAGTTTATTACAGTTCACAGTGTGGTTTTAGGAAGGCGACACAGTTAAAGGACAATAACAGTGGCCATAATGGTCCATCCTTTGTGTCGCCAAAAAGGCGGCCATTAACCTGTTGTGGTCTTGCTTTTCTATGGGCGACACAATAAACAGACTAGAGCAGAGGTAGGGAACCTATGGCTCGGGAGCCAGGTAGGGCTCTTTTGATGACTGTATCTGGCTCTCAAGCGTTTCTTACCACAATAAAAATGTATGTTTGCTAACATTTTAAAGTAAACATCACAGAAATCATTGTTAAAAATATTAAAAATCAACAACTTTCTTCTGCATTTTAATCCGTCCATCTATTTTCTACTGCAATACGGCCGACCATATCTATCTTTCCTGATGATATTTTCCAGGTCAAACACCAAAACTCGATTATTACTGGGTAATGCGGTAGTGTACCTCGGCCATTAAGATGTAAATGTAAACTTTCCTCCTTTAGTCAAATAGTCACCTAGCTAAAGCTGCAGAACCAAGCCTTCTGACGAAGATGGCCAAAAGAATGAAATATACTGAGTACGGTGCAAAACCATGCAGCAGCAGAAGTTGTATTAATGGCAGCAAGTATTAGATTTATTATTAGACACTGTGCTGCTCACAAACGTGTGCTGGCCACACCCCATTGGCGTGGGGTAGTGTGCCTGGTCTACGTAATTAGAGCCCATTATATCTAAAACTGTTGGTCTTACATAAAAATGCACACATTTTATTGCATTCAATGTTTAAAAAAATGTATATGGCTCTCACGGATACACATTTTAAAATATCTGGCCTTCATGGCTCTCTTAGCCAAAAAGGTTCCCGACCCCTGGACTAGAGTGTCTCTCTGCCATTTATGCACAAAAAGGTAAAGTGAAATCTCAAAAATTAAGGACTATTAAGCATCAAATGCAGGGATCCAGAGCATCCTGAACATGCTCAATGGGTGACATGTCTGGAGAATATGCTGGCCATGCAGGAACTCGGATGTTTTCAGCTTCCAGGAATTGTTTACCAATCTTTACAACACGGGAACGTGCATTATCACGCTGAAACTACATTGATTACCTTACTCCCGATAGCTATTATGAGGTGCTTCTGGAGCTCCTGGCTGTCGAAACAATGACGGCATTTCTCCATGGTGGTAGCCAGCCTCCTGCTCTCCTCAGCGGCTCTGTTCCTCAGCCTTTCCTCCTCCCTCCCTTCGCCTTCCCTCTTCGCCGCACTTGACACAAACATGTCGTCGAGCGTGTAGTTGTCGCCATCAGTCTTTCCCATCATCTGGAGAGTGGATTGGAGTACAGGTGGTGGAGAACAGGCAGGAGGATGGGTGTGGCAGAAGAGACAAAACAGTTGTTACTGAGACTGTTCATTGTTGAACAGCAGGATATTTCAGCAACTTCTGGATCCTTTTGCAAAAGGAGGATCTACTAAATATTGATGTTATTTTTTTGTTGGGGAGCTCAAATTTATGCACCTGACTACTTTTAATTTTTGCGCAATTTCTGTAAATCCGATAAACTTTATTTCACTTATTTATTGCCGTGTTCTTCTGGTGTATGATATATTTCACTGAAATTGCTGATCCCAACAACTAGTGATTTATAAAAGGAAAATCATGAAAATTATCAGGGATGCCCAAACCTTTTCATACCACTGTATATATAATATTCAGTTTTTTGTTGTTCCATCTTCACTTGCATAGATATTGTGATAAAATTCCTCCAACGTACTAATTATCGCAATCCCGCCATCATATGACAGCACGAGTTACACTGTAATTCTCATCTTGTGTGTATGTGGCTTTAACCGCTCGGTATGAACAAGAAGTGGGTCTCCGTGCAGGACACCAAGTAGCAACTTAGTCTGTACGTCTCAGTCTTGTCACCATGGTAACACTGTAACAGATTGAAGTGTGTGTGTGTGTGTGTATGTGTGTGTGTGTGTGTGTGTGACAGTGAGAGTGGGAGGGGCAAGCACAGTTGAAGTGTGTGTCCATGACTAAGCGTGGGAGTGAGAGTGAAAATTGGATTTAGCAATACAGAAGGGAGTGTGTGCATGTGTGTGTTGTTCAAGAGCAGTACTCACACTACCTTTTGTAGATAATGTACTCACTCACATTTTATATGCACCCTCACGTCGATTATCCAATGATGAACAGACCTCAAATATAGAGTTGGATGTGAGGGGTTGATTTTAACAATACGTTATTATTGATAATTAAACAAACTGAACTCTGCATATCTAGGGCAAGTAGAATAAATTAACAGTGCAAATAGCAGTGTAAATTTGCTAGTCGCCGGCCAATAATACACAGGCTTCATCCCCGGTCTGAACCAATGGCAACAAAAGTGACAACACTGACTACTCTACATTGGTTCACTGATGTTCAATGAAAATATCCAGTATAATAACCTATTTATTGAAATGTGAAGGGGTGTACTCACGTCTGTGAGGTACTGTAACTCAGTTTGTCCTGATTGCTTTCCAGAGTTGTTTACTTTTTTTTATTTTCTGCCAGCATTACAGCATTCAATAACCATATCTGACATTATTTAAATCAATTCCAAATTGTTCATAACTGCATTATGTGAATTTACATGCCAAACACAAAGACGCCGTGTATATTATTGTAGTGTGCTGCAAAGTTTGTCGGTGCACTAATCCTGATTCTCGACAGTAACATACACACAAGAGGATTTTGTGAAAGACCGCTGCTATTATAAACCACTAAAGTAGTGTTGCCATGGCAATCACAGAGCTACTACTCTCCTCATTATATGCCAGTGTACCATCATAATGGTTTTGAAATTGTTCTTTTTGGGATGACATGACAAGCAATGGTACACAAAATGCAGATTTTTATGTTGTATACTATATTTATATATACAGTACATGTCTGTTGTCAACTTGTCCTTTATTACCAGTTGCCTTTTCATGGGCTTTCATAATTTCACTTGGTGAGATTGGTTCATTAATTCCAAATGAGTGAGTGGGAAAAGTGCAAAAGGAGAGAGTCTGACGGGGAATAAATGACAAAGAATATACAGCTAATTAAAGAAAAACATTGTGTGGAACAAATGATATGGTGTACGGTGTGATAGAGAGATGGGACGTAGCCAGTGGAGCAAAACCCGGTTGTCTCTCAGAAATCTATACCTGTGATTGTAAGTGGTATTTATAGAAGCCCTGCCATGGTAACTGTGGAAATATTTTTAGTGTAACTCTAAGTAGGTGCAGAATGGGTGTATATATAAATATACACACCAAGCATGCCGGTGTGTGTGCATGTGTATGTAAACAAATACGGACAGCTACTCTGTATTTACAAGAACACACACACACACATAGTAGTTTCCCTCCTTTAAGAGTACGTCTGCCTTGATTGTAACTTCATTGAAAATCTGTGCAAAACAGACTAGACTGACAGTCATCAAACATATTGACGATGAGAACCAAAAAAGAGACAGCACATCACGTAAGCACACAACAATCATGAACGGCCATTCTATGTGGATTACAAAGACAACAACAAAAAAAAGCATAACTTTTACTATTATTTAGAAAGGGCCCGCAGAGTGTCTAGCAAAATATTTATAAATTGCCAATGCAATTATATCATGACAAATTACGCAAATTAGACATCAGCATACAAATACATTGATGAGTTAATAATATGTCACAAAAAATGTCTTAACCATTTATTTACTAGTGTTATATTCAAACAATGAAATTCATATTTAATTGTTCCAATGATTAGCTATAGGTAAACTGCATATTTAATGGTAATTTTTAGTGTATGTATTTATCTTATAAATGGAATTATAACAGCATAAATTACCTCCCACTTGCTGTTGCCTCATTTTAAAGAAATGCTGGCTGCTGACTTTCATGAGCATGAACATTTTAATACTCTTCTAAATTCCCCAGGCCGGGAAATATAGCCAACCTTATCTTCTACAAGCCAGGCTGTTTTTTTTGCATGGTCAGTGTTGACCAAATACCTTTAGGTCGCTATTTAAGTGTTTAACTTTGTTGAACACTGCACTGCACAGTTTGTGATAAAAGCCCCTTCTTACCTTGGCAGCCATTCGAGAGTAGAGGGCATTCTGATCCTGTGCGGAGCTCATCTTCTCCCTCCTGACCATCTCCTGCAGACCCACACTGTCGTCATCCTGAAAGTAGCGCACGCGCTGCCCGTCAACATGGGTCTCGATCTGGACAGAGAAAGAAGAGCATCATTATTAGTAATAGTATTAATAAGCGTGCGGAACACAGTTAACATCATTTAATAGATTTCCGAATGGGCTACAAATGGTGTCTGCGTTTTGGTGCATCTGTGACATTAGCTAAATGCACATGAATGCTGTTTGGCAGCAGTTCAGTATTCATCACTTACCGACTTCTTTTTCCGTCGTCCTCCGTGGGGCTCCTGCGGTCCTGACAGGGGTTTGACCGGCCAGGCCTGACCGGACTGGTCTGTTCTGAACAGCACGACCTCCCGGTCCTCACTCGATCTGCCAGCCGTCTGAGATCACCAAAACAGATTATAAATTCCTCTGACTGACAAGAATCCCCCAAAATGCTCAGATATTTTATAAACATTATTACAGTTGAATATTTCTCTAAAACCGAATAAAACCAGGTAGTTGTTACATTATAATGCCATTTCAGTAGTTACCGTATTACTAGGAAATAATGGTTTAAAACATTGAAAGTATCTTGTGAGTTGGTATTATGTCCGTTAGACCTAGCCTTGCTCATCGTAGATCATTCATCTGTTAGATACAATGGAAGCACACTAATTACACTAACAAGGAACTCGACGACTCGTGATTAGACAAGTCTCAGCAAAGGAGACACATGCTGGACAAGAGCCTATAAAAACGCTTGTAGAGTGTGTGTAAGTGAGGGGAGTGTATGAATGGTGTGCTGAAGTCAATTGGGCATTGCAAGGCTGCACACAATCAGGCGAGAAAGTAAATACGAAGCAGCGAGTGATGAACCCTCCCTAAACAAGACCGACTCGAAGGACCTCTTCAAGCACCAGTCAAGGGCGCTCCATCACTTGAAGAGCCTCTCCCTAATAGAAGCGTAAAGTTTTAGTGCACTTAATCTTTTTCGAGAAGCCGTACAGTGGAATTCATCGAGGTATGAGTAATATGCCGTAAATGGCATACCTTTGCTCACAACTTGTACTATTCAGAAAGTGGTCCATGGCACACATATAGGAACATCTGAGGAGGTCAGAGCGATTTCATAACTCTCTGTTGATGACCTGAATTACCCACATGTGTATAAATTCCCCTAGATAGGTATAGACAAAAATCTACAAAAATAGAAACATAACAGCTTTGCTCTAATTTTGGAAACTGGAATTTGTGGTGTGGTTTGGCAACAGTTGTTTCATGTATTTTAATACCAGTAGCAAAAAGTACAAAAAAAGTACAAAACTGCACCATTCATTCATTTTCTACTGCTTATCCTCATAAGGGTCGTGGGGGGTGCTGGAGCCTATCCCAGCTGTCTTCAGGCGAGAGGCGGGGTACACCCTGGACTGGTCGCCAGCCAATCACAGGGCACATATAGACAAACAACCATTCACACTCACATTCATACCTATGGACAATTTGGAGTCGCCAATTAACCTAGCATGTTTTTGGATTGTGAGAGGAAACCGGAGTACCCGGAGAAAACCCACACACGCACGGGGAGAACATGCAAACTCCACACAGAGATGGCCGAGGGTGGAATTGAACTCGGGTCTAGCAGCCATTTTGAAATATTTTGAAGAAAAAAAAAAAACAGTCGAAATGTGAAAACGAATGCATAGTGAGTGCAGCAAAGTGGTAATGAATGCAATATTTTCATACCTGGTTTGATTTCGCCGTTTGGTGGATCTTCATTTGTGCGGCGTGGTTCTCTTTGGCCTTACGAGCTGCCTCCAACTGGCATTTCAGCTTCTCAACCATGGCCTGAAATACAGAGATAGAACTATTAGTGGCCAAAATTGCTAAAAAAAAAAAATAAAAAAAGATTTAAGAAAAAAAATGCACATTTCATTTCACAAACTAAAGAATCAAGTTCAAGATTTAGTGAAATTGTATTGCAGGGACCTCAGCGAGAACACACCTATTACAGACATGACAAATATAGGTACCTTTAGGTGCACAAAATCAATACCTTTATGTACAAAACACTTAAACGTGCACTAGGAGGCCTGGGAATCTCGGTTTGATTGCCGTGTCTGGGACGGAGATGTCTTCGCTTTGTGTGTTAAGAGACACTTCTTTATTGCTCTACAATAGATCCTGACACTGATCTGTGCAGTGTTTGTGTGAGAACACACTGGGAGGGAGTAAAAAGTAAAGATCAATAATGCGATCAAGTGAATAGACTGATATACTTTCCAATCAGCACTAGGAAAAAAAAAATGCATGCACATGGGCATTGCAGTGAAGATATGGTCTACACTTAATATGTGGAATATATTTGGGGGTTATTTTTTTGTGACTATTATTTGTCAGCATGTTGTCTTATGACATAAAAACTTAAGCACGTCTATGCCCCCCCCCCCATCACTTCATTGCACTATTGTACATATTACTGTTATATCTTGTTGCATTCATAGATCATACTGTTTATAATTTATATAATCTGCAATAGCCATACTCTAGTCACTTCACTGCAATACTGTACATATTACTGTTATTATATATTGTCACATCCATACTGTGCATACTGTTTATAATCTGTATAATCTGCAATAGCCATATTCATTAGTATTCATTCCATATTCATTCATAGTCAGTTATATCCATGTACATATCCTTACTGTATTATAGTCATAGCCTGTTATAGTTTGTACATAGATCTGTCCATTTTTCTACATTTACTTACTACTAAGGTACTTATAAAATTGCACTTCTGGTTGGATGCTAACTGCATTTTGTTGCCCTGTACCAGTGACATGAGCAATAACAATAAAGTTGAATCTAATCTAATCTAAAAATAGATCCACGGATGGCGTAGATTACACATGAATAACAAAACATAGGCCGACCGGATGTAGATGCCTTCTGCATTGTCACTACGCAATCCGTACCGGAAATGCAGACATTGCCCTTTGTTTACAGCGATACAACTCATTTATGGCTAAAAAAAATACATTTCCCATGTTGCTTAAAGTGCAGATTCAGGAAGTAGTGACATGGACGCTTGTAGTGGAAGACAATATCATTACATTGACAATTTATTAGAAGTATCAACTCACCGTGTTTCCCATAATCTCCGCCTTCACCAGCTTGGCACCCAGTTTGTTCATCTCTTCTTCTGAGAGGATTGGAACTGCCTCCTCCTCCTCCTCCTCTTCTTCTTGACTGTCGCTGTCACTTGAAACAGCAACACAAAGAGTATGACTTTAAGGCATCTTGTGTGAACCGTTTACTGTAATTGTTTTTTTCCCCGCCCAAAAAAAAACTCTCACTATGTCTGTTCTGACTCATTAACATCAGGGAAGCCTTGTTCTGGGCTATTACACTTCTCATTGCTAAATGTAATGAGGCAATGACACTGTAGACTCCCTTTTCATGCTGCAGGGCTTCTGTGTGAGCGCCGGTTTCAGCAAACAACTTAGACTAACAAGGCAAAACAAAGAAAGACTTAAAAAGGCTACTCAAAGTGTTGATAATCTTGCCTAAGGCAGTATGACATTACAATGGGGATCTGTAAGAGCACTTGAGTCAGTGTCTACCTTGGTAAAGCTATTCACAAAGTACCGCAACCTCTTCTAAAGGAGGATGGCGAGATCATAGCTAACAAAAACCTACATATATTAGAATAAGAATAAGAATGGGGCTTTAAACAATATGACTTTAGGGTACACATGACCAAGTACACATAATAGTCTGTTGGTTTCAGGCAAAATAGTTTCATGAAATATAATAGATGCACAAACAGAACTAGATGCCTTCAAACAGAATACAAGTCGCACAGAAGAATTTATAAACAAAATTATTAATGAGGTTGTCTGTTAAGGCAGTAATGTGTATATATGCACGCTAACGATGGATCTGCGCGATCAATCGACAGCGCTGCGCCCGAGATGGATCCATCGTTAGCGCAGAAATCGATCGATTTGTGCCCTCACGATCGATGGTATATTACTGTGCCCCGGATGGATGTGTGTAGTTTGTTTAGATGACAACAGATGGCAGCGCTGAGCGTTGTTACCTACAAGAATCAACAAGAAGTCGATGCATGCAAATTTAAAATCTTTGATGAATTGTCAAGCAGTTCACTTTGTTACCGTTCTCGGCAAGGGGGGAGTGTGAACCCTAACCCCCAACCCCTAACCCTAACCCTGTCATTGTATGCAATTAGCAGATCAACGATTGTCATTATATCATCAGCGCAGTGTCAAAGCATCGTTCTCCAGCGCAAGGCAGTTATATCCATCGCTAACGATGGATCCATCTCGGGCGCAGCGCTATCGATCCATCGTTAGCGTGTAATTCATACACTTTCATTTTTGCAGGTTAGGTTTTTGTCTGTATGTTTTGATTCCGAATTTTGTCGAAAGCTTGCGTTGAAGTAGTTGGTACTGTCAAAAAAGTCAATCTGCTTCAACAGGAATCCTCATTCATCACATTCTTGTTTCTCTTTAAAACAACTGACCTTGATTTTGTCACTTTGCCATCACACTGAGGAGTTATTAGCTTCACAGCGCCTCGCTCTTCTTCTTTCTTTAAAGAATCAGGTTGATGGCTCAGACTGTCACTCTTTTTCACGGTCGGTAAATTGCGGGTCTGTGGACCAGAGTGGTCGTCAGCGTCTAAGCTGGGCTTCAGAAATGACCGAGATGTGGGAGGAGGGCGCTCTGCAATAGTAGAGGTATTAAAAAGCATACAGAGATAAGAAGTCCGGTAAAAAAGGGTGATATTAACTCACCTCTGATGTCATCATCTTCTGAGGGCTTAAGAAAGCGGCCTTTCAGAGATCCAAGAGAAGAAGAACGGTGACACCAATTTTGTTCTGATGATGATGATGATGATGCAATACTGGACCTTTCCCGATCTCTGCTTGTCTCTCTTTCTTCATCTTTCTTCATTTGATTCTCTCTATCTCTTTGTCTGTCTCTGTCCTTGTTTGAGTTTCTTTCACTATCTCTGTGTCTCGGTTTATCTCTCTCTCCTTCTCGATATCTGCCTCTCTCTGAATATCTGTCCCGTGCTGAGGGTGATGAATCTCTTTCACTTCTTCTCCACTGATCTCTCTCTGGGTTTTTCCTCCTCCAAGTCTCCCTGCGCTCCTCCTTTCCCTCCAACCACCTGCCTCTCGCACCACTGTCCCCTTCTCCTCTGCTTCTTTGTCCATACACAGCCTTTTCTGCCTCAGCAAGTCGCTGCTGGAATTCCTCCATTGACTGCAAAATAAAGGTTAATGTTACGTAAAATCTATCTACTGGCTTTTTCCAAGCATGGGTGATTGCTAATGTGTGTAGTTGGATAATTGTGCCGCGTGTTCTTACTCCATATCTGTCTGCCACCACGTCATCCAGGCTGCGCTGCTCTCTCTCGGCCTGCTCCTTCATCCTCTGGTAGCTCTTCCTCAGCCAGCTCAAGCCACCATCATTCACTACTGGACCTTCTGAAATATTTAGAAGGATATTGTAAATATTGGTATTCGTGTTTCTCAAGGCCTTTCTTAGCGAGAGAATGTCAATTAGCCAAACATGTGGAAGAAAAATAACCATGACAAAAGGAAAAACTGACAAATTCACAGAGAAGAAGCGAAGATATTTGCATTCAGTGCTTAAAACATTACCCAATCAAGGAACACTTTGATACCGTGAGACAATAGAATATTATCAATATTTGAAAAATCCAGGTTGGAAACTGTAATGTTACCTTTTTTTGCAACAGTACCAGCTCTCTCCTCTGGAGGCAGACCAGATCCGCCATCCTTCCAGTAGGGATTCAACTCTAATTTGTGCAGACCTGCCTACAAATACACACAAATAGTTAGTCACTTGCAGTCTGAAAATTAACATTCAGAAATGTCAGGTTTGAAAGCTAACACTGGTCTGAAAAAAAAAATTGTTTCGAATGTTATCTACCTGTTCAATGGCTTGAGCCTTTGCCCGCTCCTCCTCTTTCTGTCTGTCTTTTTCAGCTCTCCTCTCGGCTGTGGATGTGGTTTTCATGGCCAAAAAGTCAAAGGTCATCCATTCATCTCGCTAGAGAAAAGAAATACATACAACATATTTTCAAATATCCATATTGCATTGGCTTTGGAGTTCCACCAAATGTATAAATCAACATATTTGGGAACAGAATGGTACCTGAACACTCTGTACACTCTGAGTCGAGTCGCCATTGTTCTCCAAAGGGTTGGACTTCTCTGAAACTTTCCAGGCTTTTGCAGGTTGTGACTGAGATACTGACTGAGCTTCAACCCACTCCTCGGCTGAGTCCTGACAAGAAGGGAAGAGAAAACAAGAAAACAAGAAGATTATTGTGACAATTCCTTTGGAATACAGGTTACTTAAAAACAAAAGTAAAAAAGTATATCAAACCAATGTGCTGTGAATAAGATAAAGGTAAGGATGCTTTGATGATTTAACTCACAGCTGAGCTGTCACTTGAGCCATTAGATGCATCTGTTGCCCTTTTTTCCTTCTTGGCCTTCTTCTTCTCCTTCTTCTTTTTAGATTTCTTATCTTTCTTCTTTTTGTTTTTCACAGAGGCATCCTGTAAAGAAAATAGGAATTGTCTGCTACATAATCAAGATATGATATATCATAGTTATTCAATTGATTTCAAGTCTGTGGAGCATCAATACTGTTGCATTGGTCAACTTCCTGTTCCAGCCAGCCAATTTGTAAAAGTTGCGTGTTTCAAATAAAACTGGTTTGTGCCGAGCTATGAATTATGAATCCAATGTATCCAATTGAGGTATAGTAAAGCAAGTCATTGTATTAAAAAAATAGAACAATTATCAATTACTAAACATTGTGTGGAAAATGTGGACCTTACATCTTCTATTTCTTTCAGCCTGTCAGTGACTTCAGGAAGCATCCAAGTGTCTTCCCCTCTCTGTCTCTTCAGTTCCTTCCTCCTCTCCTCCTTCTCATACTGATGCTTGGCCTAAAAAAGTGCAAAACAATGTAAGTGGTAGAGGATAAATTACAAGATGGCTTCATTGTAATAGTACATATATACAGTATATTCATGTTACACGTAGGCTTTTTACTGCAAATTACCATAGCGCAAGCACATGTGAGCGAGGTTGATAACGTGATTACGTCCCTTAATGCAAGCAGAAACATCATCTGCTCTGTCAACACAGCTTGAAAGCAAAAAGATAACATAAGCTGTTGTACCAAAGACATAAAGCATCAGGCAAACACACCTGGGAGTCCTATCTCCAATGTTTGCCTAGTTATGTCTTGCCTGTAATTTAACAGGGACACACCAGTCCAGGCACATACGCTGCTAATATGTGCAGTCGAGCTCATTCAAAATGTGGGACTAATAAAAGAACATTGCTATTAATACAAAATAATAGATTACAGTAATGCTAGCCTACTTGGCATGCTAATCAGTATGGTGGCTCGAACGGGTACGTTAAGACGCAAGTGAAACGCAGATTCGGTTGAATAAAGATTTGATTCTCCTTGAGGTTTATTAACGTACCTTCTCGAGCGCTTCTTGACGTGCCTGTCGTTTACTTTCCTTCCGATTTGCAATGTTTGTTGCACTCTCAAAACCAACACCGTGCGCAGCCATGACAGTGTCGTAAATGTGTTCTGTGTCGTAAAGCCTTTACGACAGGACGGGAGTTGTGCGTTGCCTCGACGTCGAGGCCATATTGGTTGGGGCAAGGCTGGGCTGTAAATTAATCCAAATAAATGTACTTACTTTCATAAAGCACCTTCATATAAATAAATTTAAGTTAATTCCTCTAGTGTATACATTCACACACGCACTTACAGTTAGGCACCTAAACGAATCACAATCACAGCAAACGTCAGCAATGTGAAATATTAATTTGGCCAATGTTATCAGTATATGTAACAGAAGTTCTTGTGTGAGTACTCAGTCTTTTTCTATTAAATTTTATGGAGGAATAAGCACTATCCAGCAACAGCAACAAAACTGTCCACAGAACATGTCAACACTGCCATCTTCTGGTCAACACGAGATATTGCATTCTGTTATTCTGCAGTAAAATATATATATAAAAAAACAACATACATGACATGAAGATGAAAAAAGTTGTTGCTCCAGTTTATTTTTTAAATGGATAAGGTTTAACACTAAGGTTGTTTATATGTCCTTCAATACAATGCCATATAAATATGCAATATAAAATCCAATCATTATCTGGATAAGGTAAGATATCCCTTTAGTATTCCCACAAGGGGACATTTCAGATTACGTGTCGTATACATAAGTATCATTCAACTCTTGTGAGATTAATTTTTAAATGCTGTGTATTCGACTGCATCAATAAGAAGTACCTGGGGAAGACCCATTTAAAATTCTAATCTATCTCCAAATGTCAATAAAGACAATGTGCATGCTCACATACCGTGAATCCACACGCACAAAGGGTAATCCATCTCTCTTCAATCAATAACAGTCAGTCAAAGTCAACCCACCGTGTCCACGGCTGCACTGTAATGTGGGTGCCAGGGTAGCCTTAAAAGTCACAGGGGTAATTTACTGAGTCAGTGACTAATTGCATCGTGTAACCAGCACAATCATGATTCAAGAGGCTTATTGTTATACTGTGCAGTATACTGTGTAGCCGCTGTGTTTTGTGGTGTACTATAGCAGAAATACAGTGGCTACACAGAGCACACTTACAATTTGGAGTAGTAATCTAATGATAAAATTAAAAGTGGTTCAAATATAAAGGTGCAAGTGGTATGATAAAATAATAGCGTCTCATTATCTCACAATGAATTTTATATTTACGGCACAATGTTAACTGAATATCTTTTTGACTCAACTAAATTGTTTAGTCTGCCCCCCCAAGTAAAAAAAATCGTATGATCCATTCATCTTCCTATCTTCAGTAGTCATCCTATGGAAGTAGCCTCATAGCATACTCCCCATGGCTAAATAAATCATCTTTGACTGCTTCGATGGTCATGAATTGTGTTCCCCAGAGTGCTTCTCTAAAATGACGCACCAGTTGCCCTGGTCATGGTAACTACTCAGCACCCTCGCTCCCTCCACCAGCCCACACAGCCTCTCTAGCTCTCCCTGCTGGAACACATGGTAATAACGGTGGAAGACAGGCGCAGGGCCGCTCTGATGCTCTGACTCATGATTACTATCAAGGACACTGTGCGAAGACTTCTTGGAGTCGGTACTGTTCAGACAAGGGTCTTTGGAAACCTTTTTGCATTTTCCTTTCACCTCTTTCAGATGCCACGGAACCAGAAGGTCCTGAGAGTTGAAGGCTGTGCGATTGGTGTGAACACTAAGTTTGTCGTCTGCAGGTCTTTTGTTGCGGCGGTCTTTGACGTTGTTTTCAACATGGGTGCTGGGTGACCCGTGCGGCTGGTGTCTTTCCTCAGATATGTTGTCGCCGGCGCTGGAGTTGTGGCCTTTGAGGTACTTGGACTTCTGCCGGTTGTACTCTTGTTCAAAAGCCCAGACGTAAATTAGAGCATGACCACCAGGCTTCAAAAGTCTCACCAATTCCTTCACAGCCGCCAACCGACGCTCCTACAACACAATCGATGACAGTACCCTTAAAACCCGTTCAAACGCCTCATGCAAAACAGCCATGTCAGTAGCGGTCTACTCCACAGGGAAAGACGGGAATGTCTATAATAGTACATACCGGTGTGGAAAAGTGGTGTATGACAGCAATGGAGATGCAGGCATCACAGGTGGCCGTTCGTAGCGGGACACACAGGGCGTCAGACACCAATGCCTGGAAACCTCGGTCGGCGCAAATTTGGACAAGAGTGCTGCTACGGTCACAGCCCA
The DNA here is from genome assembly GCF_030265055.1 of Doryrhamphus excisus. Classification (NCBI taxonomy): domain Eukaryota; kingdom Metazoa; phylum Chordata; class Actinopteri; order Syngnathiformes; family Syngnathidae; genus Doryrhamphus; species Doryrhamphus excisus. Next base: position 12,447,858 of record NC_080473.1, on the reverse strand, counting down.
CCTAAAATATAAGAAAGAAAACAAACATCACACGTTTTATTCCAATCAAAACAGCAATACAAATATATGAGAACTAGTAGTATTCATCCAGATAGATTCACTAGCAACAACAAGCTGATGCTCCAATGCTCCACTGGGATCAATAAAGTGACAATTACAGTCACCAAAACACCATAAATTGGCACTCACACTAATGACCTCTGGGTTGACAGCCAGATACTTCCCGTTTCCACAGCCAACATCAGCCACCATGCTTCCAGGCGACAGCGAGGACAGGAAGTGGCAAACGCGAGGCCAGGGCGAGTGTCGGGTGCTGCTAAAGTGGGAGGCGATGGCGTTGTACACACGGTGCACATACTCCTCCTCCAGGCAGGCCGCATCACCGTGGCATCGAGGAAGTGAAGGGGGAGGAGGTGGAGAGGGATCTCCTTGACTGTCGCAGGCAGAGGGGAAAGCTACAAAAGTAAAACAGACAAGAATCAGTGGGAGGAAAATGGCAACGAGTGGAGCACTGACAAAAATATCCATTCACCAATATGACTTGTAATAAATTAGTGAGGATTGAACTATCATCAGGCTGCATGGCGGATGAGTGGTGAGCACGCAGACCTCACAACTAGGACACCTGAGTTCAATTCCACCCACGGCCATCTCTGTGTGGAGTTTGCATGTTCTCCCCGTGCATGTGTGGGTTTTCTCCCACATTCCAAAAACATGCTAGGTTAATTAGCGACTCCAAATTGTCCATGAATGTGAGTGTGAATGGTTGTTTGTCTAGCCAACAGAACATACGTAATCTCTTATAGAGATTATTGTGATAACATACTGATGGACAAACCAACAGAAACCATCTTAATCTTAATGTCAATGCTTGTGATGCAAACTGTACCAATGAACGACTGTGGTCTCACACTTTTATATTTTATACTTTTTTGTGTATCAAAACATTGCAAAAAAAAGAACAGTGTAATGTGATTGCAGGCATACACAAAGCTCACCACAGCAGCAGGGTTCACGTCGGATTTTACGAAAAGTGAAAGACGTGCGGGTGCCCCTCTTGCTCAAGGTGAGCTGGTCAAGCGCACCAAGGTCACATGTTGTAGGAGCGGCACATAGCGGGTCAAAAGCCGGCACCGTGTCGAACTTCCGAGGAGTGATTCTATAAAAGAAAAAGGATTCACTATGAGAAATGTCATTATAGATTTAGCATCCCTACGAATCCCCACAAGCACAGACGTAGCGAGAAATATATTGTCACCTCTGTGAGGCTCACATCAAGATAAAATTTCCTAAACTGGAAAGACACAGCTCACCCGTGCGTCCAGAGGTATCGGCTCTCTCCTTGCATCACCAAGAGGCTCCGTCCTGGCAAAAACACGTTCACGACGCGACCATCCGGGTGACGAAACTCCATTATTGTCTGCAGGAATACAAAAGTCATAAAAAAAGCCACCTCATCTCTATAAAATCATGTTGGTAGCATTTAAAAAAGCCATTACCAAAAAATGGCTGAACCCAAGACCCCCGATATTGGAGGACTGGCTTTGTGTGATGAACACAGTACATGACATGGAACTGTTAACACATAGATTGAGGACTGAAGAAGACATGTGTGGAGAAAAATGGGTGAAATGGACACTGTTCATGGACAAAAATCAAGGAAATTTCTCAAAGTGCACCATGACAGGGAATGTGGGATAACCAAATTGTGTGCTGTGTATGTCCAGTGCCCCCTTTTTGTTTTGTTTGTATTACTGTTGACGTTTTGTTTAGAAAAATCTAAAAATAAATAAAAATAAAGTATAAAAAAAAAAAAAGAAGCCACCTCAACAACAGCAAACTCTTTCCCGATTCAAGACCTCAAAGTCCAAATTACTCCCTTTCACTCAAATGTTTAAACGTCCCCCACAAAGGCAAGATGGACAACAATGCTGACTTTGTCATTAACAAACATCAAAAGCATACCCGTGAATGCATCAATGTTTCCTTTCCCTTGTGGAGCAGAACAGTGTTATCTCTTGTGGGAAATTACACCGATACTACTTCCAACGCCATCTTGCACAACTTCTGACAGCCGGTAAATTGGATTTTGCCAAGACGAGACCTGTGTGTGTGTGTGTGTGTGTGTAAATTGTGCTTTCATGTAACGCTTTGAGAGAATCTGTGCTGATGGAACAGCAAATGAATCGATTTTTTTCCCCCAGCTGAACACACACTCCTACAAAGTCAGAAACGTACACACACATGCACGACAAGGAGAATATGAATGAGAGAAAAATATCAATACAGTTTGATTCATAAAATCTTCAAACTGTTATATACAAAGTAACTTGGTACCTTTGCCCCCAGGCTGAGTGACAGGATGGTGTCCTCGAAGGCTGAGTGGGTGTCCACATGAGGAGGAATACCTATGAATATGACAAATTAGATATACTATTTCATTTAGTGGCCCACTATTCTAAAGTACGTGTCCGTGCTGTCACCTTGTAGTATATAAAGAATGCAGAAATAACTTAAATTACTTCAATTGTTTATTTCAAGTACCGAATATGTATTAACAAGTGCATGTTTAATTACATTTCACAAATGTGCTGCATGTGGGAAGGTTAGATAGCAATGACAGACAGACCAAATGTGAAAATACAAACCCTGTCCGGACTCATACTGGTTTACAGTCAGCTGGTCGGGCATCCATTTGATATGTCCCTTCTGCAGACACCTTTCCAGTACAGGTAGACATTCCACAGGAAGATCTGGATGCACATATATACATGCTTTACTATTCAATTTGTAAGTATGACTAAATGTTACTGTCGTGTTACTACCTCAAACATATTTATTTATTTAACAACCCAATACACAATATACAATACACTCATATGTGACTTTACTCATCTGTATACACCAGTCATTATTTGCACTAAGACCCATTTATCATTGCACTAAAATTAATATATCTGTATGAGTACATTTTGGATATCTTGTATATACCTAGTATATATCTTGTTAAATTGTCGTTTTTTTTACTCTACTTTTTTTCTAACTTGACTACTGCACTGAAAGGAGAAGCTCTCCAATCTCGTTGTACATCTTGTATAATGACAATAAAGGCCATTCCATTCCATGTCACGATAATGACAAATAAATTAACCACACAATAAATAACGTATTAAGAATAATAATGTTTATCTGTAATAATTTGTAGGATAATTATCATCCAGCAAAATTTGTTATCGTGATCGGCCTAATACAAATCACAAGTATATTTGGGAGGAAAAAAAGCTCACCTGCGGCTAATGGCTTGTCTTTGTCCACGTTGTTGTTGTCATAGCGAAATTCATAGCCATAATGTTTGACTCTTCTGTGCTTCAGAGCTTTTTGAGCTACAGTAAAGGACATCACATATGACTTGGCAAAACATTAGAATTATATTGCTTAGTGACATATAACAAGATAATAAATATAGTTATTATAGAAAGTATTGTGTCACCAACATTGATGAAGTGCATTGTTGTGGTTTTTATGTGTTTGTTTTTCTGTTACTTAGTTAGCAGGCTACTTCCTGTAATCAAGAAGAATATCATTCCTCACTTAAAAGGGATATTTGAATTGGCTGTTGTGGCCATTTTGTACTGTGAACTCCAGTAAGTGTCAAAGAAGAACCACGTATACGTCTCCTTACCGGTGACATCATCATGAGTGGACGACCAGTCGATGGCAGCAAGCAGCAGAGCTTCTTCCTCTGCAGAAACAAAGTCTTCCACTAACACTAACCCCGCTGGCAAGGTAACACATGCCTGTTGCTCGCATGGTACTGTAAACAGACACACAAATGCAGTACGTGTTGAAAATCGCCAATATGACATCCTTTGCAGGGACAGCTTATTGAGTGACAAGCCTCTTTATAAGTAAATATACCTGAGTCAACATAGCTGAGATACATCGTCACACTATTCTCTCCACATTGTAGTTTTTGGCCATTCAAGCTGATGTGAGCTTTCCAAGAATCCTCCTCAGATCTGTGAAGAGAGCAATAGTATCAGGAAGTAGATATTATGAAGCTGTTTAACATGTGATATTAGTAATGTAAGTATATTTATATGCACCATAGTACCTGTATGTGACAAAAGCATAGGGCTTGTGAGGGGGCATAAGTAAGGTCTCAACTTCTCCCATCTCTGTGAGCACAGCAGACAGCTCCTCTCTGCTGACACCATTCCCCAAGCCGCCATTGGCCACTACTAAACTCTGGAGATCATACAGAGGTTAACGTCCATTAAACTCAATCTTAAAATGTAGCTTCTTTATACTATCCAACACAGACGAATGATCTTGACATTTCTAAGGTTTTTTTTTTTTACATATGACGATTTTTATAGTATGTTTATGAGTTTAATACAACAAAAACACACGCACTGAATGAAGCGAACTGCGACACTTTCAACTTCCTGTTTGAAATATCTGCTTCTACGTTACCTTAGAAGGCTGCGACGTAGTACTGATTCCTTCGTGTTTCAACAATGTGTGACTTGATTTTATTTGTTTACGGAGAAGTTTCTTGTCAATTTTACTCCTCCTGTCAGCCTTCGATTTGTTTTCCACGTTTACGTCCATTGTGCGTCATTGCAGTTTGGTTCGTGTGAAACGTGGAGACGAGAATGAAGGTTCCTAGTATTGGCTTCATTTTAACCGAAAAATATCTATAATACTCTAATTTACATGCTATATATTTATTCTCTAGTTATTTATTACGAAAGTGTTTACTACTTTGTAAATTTGTGTATTTATTAATTTGTACATTCTTTATTATTGAATAAATTAACTAGATTTCCCTTACTGTTACATATCTATACACATGTTGATATGTGTAACTATAAACATGTTATGTATGTTTAAAAAATATTATTTATACAAAATAAGACATGTAGGAGCCTATCCCAGCTGTTTTTGGGCAAGAAGCGAGGTACACCGTGGGCTGGTCGCTATAAAACACAACCAAAACAATAAACCCCTGGTAAATTAATATCTTGATGGTGTCAATTAAAAGCTCTTGCATGTCATTGTGCAAGGCATGCTTGCTGTGTTCTAACCAGATTGACATCCATTGTTTTCACTTGTGGCCACTTTATATAGGACCCAAACCATGATGGCAATGCCATGCTGCATGCCGGCCTTAATCTCCCACCAAAAGGCAAACAAAAATGCACCGGGGATCATTCTCTGATCCTCGCTAACTTGATACTAAGGGATAAAATGTAACTATATGAGGCGACTATCCAGGGGAGCCTTTGGCAAAGAGATGCCATTCACAGTTTAGTATGCTCTAAGTCAGGAGTATTAAAAACCGAGGGACACATTTATATTTGATGTTTTGTAACTAATTGTGCATTTTTAAACATTTATGTTATACATTTTTTATTGTTCTCCCGTAGTCTAAATTCCTCTTTAAACTGTCTCCAGTCATGAATCTGTTAGTTTGCATGAGTCATTTGTAAATGTTGAACCAGCATGCACTTTTAGATGTGTGTGTTGTGTAATAGAGGAATCACCTGTCCTTAGCCATCTCTGTAATTACAGCACCAGGCTGGCCTTGCCAATGGGAGCCCTTTCTTGTCAGTTTATCTAGTCTACAAAACAACAGCTGGTCAGAAAGGAAAGCACATGGCTTATCCTTCCTACAGGATAACAACACAACACAAGCCCATCTATTTTTCCAACATTTTTTATGAACCCAGGATGACCTGAATTCAATCTGCAGTCAGTCAGTCACATGACTTTAGGGGTGACATTCTTTTAACTGTCACACATGTCAAAGGAAGGTAACCACTGTTAATCTGGGCATCTCTGTGTGGCGTTTGCATGTTCTTTTCGTGCGTTTTCTTCGGGTACTCCGGATTCCTCCCACATTCCAAAAACATGCATTCATTCATTCATTTTCTACCGCTTTTTCCTCATGAGGGTCGCGGGGGTGCTGGAGCCTATCCCAGCTGTCTTTGGGCGAGAGGCGGGGTACACCCTGGACTGGTCGCCAGCCAATCACAGGGCACATTTAGACAAACAACCATTCACACTCACATTCATACCTATGGACAATTTGGAGTGGCCAATTAACCTAGCATGTTTTTGGAATGTGGGAGGAAACCGGAGTACCCGGAGAAAACCCACGCATGCACGGGGAGAACATGCAAACTCCACACAGAGATGGCCGAGGGTGGAACTGAACCCTGGTCTCCTGGCTGTGAGGTCTGCGCGCTAACCACTAGACCGCCGTGCCGCCCCCAAAAACATGCATTTTCAGTTAATTGGTGAGTGTGAAGCGGCACGGCGGTCAAGTGGTTAGCACGCAGACCTCACAGCTAGGAGACCAGGGTTCAATTCCACCCTCGGCCATCTCTGTGTGGAGTTTGCATGTTCTCCCCATGCATGCGTGGGTTTTCCAAAAACATGCTAGGTTAATTAGCGACTCCAAATTGTCCATAGGTATGAATGTGAGTGTGAATGGTTGTTTGTCTATATGTGCCCTGTGATTGGCTGCCGACCAGTCCAGGTTGTACCCCGCCTCTCACCAGAAGAAAGCTAGGATAGGCTCCAGCATACCCGCGACTAGAAAGATAAGATTCAGTGACTGTTTGGCCTTCAAAACAGAGTCGTGAAACATCGAGACCTTTAGTGGGACTACATGTTTTCCCTGAGGTGCACCATCATCACCCTTTCAAATGCTGGGCAAGTAGCCAGACTCCAAACACTCACCCAAGGCATCTTTGTATTGTAATTAACAGGGGACTGCAGCATAGAGATGGGCAAATGGAGAAACCGGATCTGGGTTTTTAAAATAGCGCGTCTGTTCTCTACGGATCCAAAGATTGTATGTTAACTGATTGGTCTGAACTTGGAGGAAGATGAATCATATCAAAACCAAGGTGATGTAAAACAACAAGGTACAAGGTGAAATATTGAACCTGCAGTGTTTACTTCTGTGGAGGAGAATATAAAGAATAAATAAAATATATGTATCTAAGTGGGAAGAGGGAACAATACTTTTTTATCAAACTTGCACTTGTTTTTTTTAGCGTTTCAGATGCAATTCAAGGATGCATGATCTTTGTCAGAATGGCCTTGAGCTGAATTCCTTTCTCTTGTCCGATCCCAGCTGCCGTTGTCGAAACATTTAAGCCCCTTTAAATGTGGAAAGCTGTCGGCTCAATAAACGTTTTACGAGTAATTCATTGGCATGTATGCTTGGCAATTAGCATTTACTAAAATAAATACTAATGCCGTATCCAGTCATGTGTTTTTCATTTGTTTGCTATCATTTATTTATTTATTTATGTGATAATGTATTGTGGATGTCCTTAAGTGTTGTGATTGATTGTGTATAAAAATTCAACAGTGTTGTCGCTGTAAATGTATAATTCTACTTCCTCAGGAAGACGTGTCAATGGGATTGAGGAGGTCTTCGAAATGTTATTTCCAACAGTCCACAACATCTCAAGTCAAGGTCAAAACCACACCATCCCCACTAGCCAGTGTTCGGTAATATTCATTCATTCGGTCATTTTCTACCACTTACCAGCTGTCTTTGGGCAAGAGGCGGGGTACACCCTGGACTGGTCGCCGGCCAATCACAGGGCACATATAGACAAACAACCATTCACACTCACATTCATACCTATGGACAATTTGGAGTCGCCAATTAACCTAGCATGTTTTTGGAATGTGGGAGGAAACCGGAGTACCCGGAGAAAACCCACGCGTGCACGGGGAGAACATGCAAACTCCACACAGAGATGGCCTAGGGTGGAATTGAACTCAGGTCTCCTTGCTGTGAGGCCTGCGCAATAACCACTTGAACGCTGTGCAGCCCTGTTCAATAATATTCATTCATTCATTTTCTACCGCTTTTCCTCATGAGGGCCGCGGGGGTGCTGGAGCCTATCCCAGCTGTCTTCGGGCGAGAGGCGGGGTACACCCTGGACTGGTCGCCGGCCAATCACAGGGCACATATAGACAAACAACCATTCACACTCACATTCATACCTATGGACAATTTGGAGTCGCTAATTAACCTAGCATGTTTTTGGAATGTGGGAGGAAACCGGAGTACCCGGAGAAAACCCACGCATGCACGGGGAGAACATACAAACTCCACACAGAGATGGCCTAGGGTGGAATTGAACTCGGGTCTCCTTGCTGTGAGGCCTGCGCAATAACCACTCGAACGCTGTGCCGCCCCTGTTCAATAATATATAAGTACAAAATGTAGGATAATTAATTAATTAGTAATTCATTACATCTATTTAGATTTATGTAGAGTCTATTTCCACATAATTTACTATACATTCATTTTCCTTGACTCCCGTATGAAGTGTTCAAGTTGTAAACATTATTCCATTCTAAATCATTTAAATCTTTTTATTTATTGTCTGAACTGGAGAAAGAAGAAGACACTGAATAAAAATGTAAAACTTGTAAAATATCAAGTTTAGAATGACAAAATAAATAAAGTTCTATATATGTACAGTGTACATGTATGTATAGTGTACAGTATATACAGTGTGCTTTTGCTCCACACACACACACACACACACACACGTCCCAGAATGTATGGAATGGTGTCTGTGAGGAGCTGTGGACAGTTCTCTGTCTCACCTGCTCTAGCCCTGCTTTAACCCTGCCAGCACAACACACACACACACACACACACACACACACACACACACACACACACACACACGCATACACAGCTGTCAGGATGTTCTGTGGTCCATCCTGTCTCCGCATATTGAATCACATCAGCACTGGATCTCCTGACAATGGGAATCCCTGGGTCAAATAGCGATTTGTCTGCCCATTGGCAGGACACAATGGCAGCCGTTTTGATCTGCTCGATCCTCCGGGAATGCCCTGCGATAGAAAGGTTCAAGATAGACACTTTGTCCTGCCTTGACCCCCGGGTGGGCGCACAGGAGAAGGTGTGCGTGTCACACGGTTTATCACCAGCTGGGAGCTAATGCTAGTCTAAGCAGCTGTCAAGTGTGAGATGAGCGGAGAGGTTTGCTGGCCGGCTGTCAGACTCTTTCTTGGTACAAGTACAACACAGGAGAGGAATGCAGATAGGGAAAACAAATAACTAGTCAAGTGCCACGGTCTAGTACTGGATATTGACACAAATATAAGAAGTGGGGTATTAGTAGTAGTAGTATTTTTATACACGGATTGCACAAAATAACCCACCCCAACCCCCTCATTGAAATACTATGACAACTGATCATATTTATTCATTTGTACAAATCAGAGCCTATCCCACCTGTGTTGGGTACACCCTGGACTGGTCGCCAGCCAATCACAGGGCACATATAGACAAACAACCATTCACACTCACATTCATACCTATGGACAATTTGGAGTCGCCAATTAACCTAGCATGTTTTTGGAATGTGGGAGGAAACCGGAGTACCTGCGCACCGAAAACCCACGCATGCACGGGGAGAACATGCAAACTCCACACAGAGATGGCCGAGTGTGGAATTGAACCCTGGTCTCCTAGCTGTGAGGTCTGTGCGCTAACCACTAGACCGCCGTGCCGCCCCATTATTTATTATTTATAAGCAATTCCCATCAATTAATATTCATTCATTCTGTACCGCTTTTCCTCACAAGGTTCGCGGGGGTGCTGGAGCCTATCCCACCTGTCTTGGGTACACCCTGGACTGGTCCCCAGCCAATCACAGGGCACATATAGACAAACAACCATTCACACTCACATTCATACCTATGGACAATTTGGAGTCGCTAATTAACCTAGCATGTTTTTGGAATGTGGGAGGAAATCGGAGTACCCGGAGAAAACCCACGCATGCACGGGGAGAACATGCAAACTCCACACAGAGATGGCCGAAGGTGGAATTGAACCCTGGTCTCCAAGATGTGAGGTCTGCGCAGTAACCACTCGTTCACCATGCAGCACCCTTTGCCATTTATGCCTACTATATTGGGTCATATGAGTGTAAATATGACTATAGGGGTGTTAGTTGATGTCTACAGGGCTCTAATGTTAGAAAAACATATTTAGGATGTAAACGGGTATTTATGCTCCAAGTAAGGTATTTTGTGGAATTTTACTTAATGACGGTCAGGTCTGGAATCAATTAACCACAGTAAAATGAATTATATTATATACTCCACTATGTCAGGGCGGCACGGTGGTCAAGTGGTTAGCATGCAGACCTCACAGCTAGGAGACCGGGTTCAATTCCACCCTCGGCCATCTCTGTGTGGAGTTTGCATGTTCTCCCCGTGCATGCGTGGGTTTTCTCCGGGTACTCCGGTTTCCTCCCACATTCCAAAAACATGCTCGGTTAATTAGCGACTCCAAATTGTCCATAAGTATGAATGTGAGTGTGAATGGTTGTTTGTCTATATGTGCCCTGTGATTGGCTGGCGACCAGTTCAGGGTGTAAGACAGCTGGGATAGGCTCCAGCACCCCCGCGACCCTCGTGAGGAAAAAGCGGTAGAAAATGAATGAATGAATGAATGACTCCACTATGTCACTGGTTGCATTTATGTATTTATTCTCAATTCAACTATATGAATTGTTTAACATTTAACATTTAACATTTAAGCTCAAACATCCAATGAAATACAAGCATGTTTTTCAAAATGTGAGGCAGGAATTCACAAGAAGCACAGCAGCTTGAGAAAAATCAAAACAAACCTTTTAACACCTCATTAACGTCAAAGACAAAATCAAGAAAATTTCATTCCAGCAGCTAATAATCGATTACTGTGTGAAGAAAAGCAAAATATGCTGCAGAAGATCAGCTTTTCAGGAAGTAAGCGAGGTCCCATCAGTTCCACAGTGGAGTGAAAGTGGGGTTTAGTGTCCAGACAGGATGGCAACACAATGAATGGTATAGTATCAGCTGAACTTCAACCTACAAGCTTCCTGTGTTGACTGCATTATTCATCTTGTGCATAGCTTCACTGCCCTGATACTGTTACACATTCCGTTATCCATGAGATGATGTGGCTATTGTATTTGAAGCAACTGTAATCCTCACTGTATCTGTAGCAATAATGATTTATAAATAAACCGACTGTGTATGGTTATGTGCTGCAGGAGAGACTCCAGTGGACCAGATTGGAGACAATAACACACTTGATTGGTTGTTCACTGAAAAGTGTGTGTGACATCATTATGTTTGTGTGTTAACCATGGGCGGTCCACTGAGGCTGGCTACTTTAGGACTGAGTCCTGGACCCGGTGAGGACAGAAAGCTGGATAACGTTGGCCGCAAATAGACACGCAGAGAAAACCAGTGCAGACGCTGTGGTTTTTTTTTTGTTTTTTGGGGGGAAAATCAAGACACACAACTGTCCTACCGGAGCATTTAACTAGCATCCTGTTTGTAGTGACTACACTAAAAAAGGTAACAGCTCTTTTTTTCACGTCAAGTAAATTATAACTGCAGTTATAATTGGCTTGATTATTATTATTATTATTATTATTATTATTATTATTATTATTATTATTATTATTATTATTATTATTATTATTATTATTATTATTATTATTATTATATTATTTTTATATTATTGATAATGGGCTTGATTTTCCTACCATTCACACTCAATACTTCCCTCGCTTTATATTTCTTCTTTTCCAATCTCAGGTATTGGAAACCTTGAAATTCCATCTTCAACTCCAGCACACTTCCATAAAAAGCTGCTGCTTCCTCGCCAGTGTCTGCATCCCGGGCCCGTGTGGAAGACAGCCATGGACCGCTCGGTGCAGGAACTCTTCCTGAACTTCATGATCGTCTTAATCACCGTTCTGCTGATGTGGCTGCTGGTTAAAACATATCAGGACTAATGAATTCCCTGTGGATGACAAGATGGGGGATATTGTATGCCGTCTGCATGGTTTCTGCTGCTCTGGAGACCCTGTGATTGTGATGCAGTTACGGTATCAAAGATTTTAGGGTTATTATGTGCCTTTCAGTGCTACTTTTTGCACTGAAAATGTCTTTCTCTGGCATGAGAACAACAAAGGGGAGCCCCAGAAAAAAGAGGAGGGTAAACTACAGGAATCAAACCAGCATTTTGAGTTATTTCTAAACATTGTGCAGCTCATTTTGTGCCTGTTACTGTCATAAGTAAGAATATGACATCCAAGTAAGATACACCCTTAAATTGATTTGGGTGTCAAATTGGAATGGGAATGTTTATACTGACAATAAAGTCACAATTTGGTTGACCCTTTTTGTTTTCATTCATTCATTTTCTACCGTTTATCCTCACGAGTGTCGCGGGGGTGCTGGACCCTATCCCAGCTGTCTTTGTGCGAGAGGCTGGGTACACCCTGGACTGGTCGCCAGCCAATCACAAGGCAAATATAGACAAACAACCATTCACACTCACATTCATACCTATGGACAATTTGTTAGTCACTTACTGTATTTACCGTGTATTAGTTGCTTTGGTATTCAGCCCAATTGTTTTATCTAAGGCAGGTGTCTCAAACACACGGCCCGCGGGCCAAATGTGGCCCGCAGGACACTAGTTTGTGGCCCCTGCCTTGATATGAAAGTTTAATGTTAGTGCGGCCCGCGCAAGTTTGATATGGATGCTGTATGGTATCATGTACCCAGAAAAAATTATTACGTTTGATTAATGTTCATGTTAAAGGTTAAATAACTGTTAATAGTTATCCTCCCTATCTGTGTGGAAGTGGTAAGTTTTTGGCTATTTAAGTTTAAAGGAAATAACTTTAAGACTACCGTTTAGGTCACTAGCTCTCTAGTTTGCGAGTTAGCATGTGTCTCAAGACCCTGCAGTTGCGCAATATGTTGTAAATAAAAAAAGTAGAAATGTGAGCCTATCCCAGCTGTCTTTGTGTGAGAGGCGGGGTACAGCAAATCACAAGGCAAATATAGACAAACAACCATTCACACTCACATTCATACCTATGGACAATTTGGAGTCGCCAATTAACCTAGCATGTTTTTGGAATGTGGGAGGAAACCGGAGTACCCGGAGAAAACCCAAGCATGCACAGGGGAGAACATGCAAACTCCACACAGAGATAGCCGAGGGTGGAATTGAACTCTGGTCTCCTACCTGTGAGGTCTGCACGCTAACCACATGACCGTCAAGCAGCCCCCCTTTTTGTTTTATTCACATAAAATGAATATGCGACCTAACACCTGAGACCTAAACAAGCAAACAAAATCTGAAATATGAATAACATTTTTATTTTTTTTAACACTTTTTCTGTCAGTTAGAGTGCTTCTGTCTCTTTGCGCATGTCACCCCATGGGTCTCTGTGCCTGTTGAAGCTGATGAGCTGGCAGTGGAATTCAGTCAGTGCTCTCGGCATGGGCGACACTTCCTCCCATTGACTCCTGTCACTGTGGTATACCTATGGAAACAAAAAAATTTTAGTTAACACCAAAATGCTGGCCACATTGTATGCGATTGGTTGGCAACCAACCCAAATTGTACCCCAGTCCTACCTGGACTTCATCTGTAATCTCGTCAGGGGAATAGTCTCCACCGAGGATGTATATTTTGTCTTTTGTACCAACTGCTCCGGCATTGAACCCTGCACACTCAAATGATCCCTCACCCTTCCACACGCATGTCTGTGGGCAGAAACTGTACACCTGGATGAAAAACACATGCATATTACAGGACAACAAACTTTAATTTTAAAAATCAGTACAAATCGTAGTCCCACCTTATAAGTGGACAGGTCACATAGGTGCAGCGTGTTATGAATCGATACAGCCTTGACGAGCATTGCATGGAAGAACTGACCAAATTCTGCCACCAGGCGGCTCCACTGGTCTTGCCGGGCGTCATAGCTGAAGAAGCAGTCCAGTGAGGGGTTGAAAGACTCAGTTATCTCTACCTCTGATCCCAGTGTGTAGATAATGCTGCCGCAAGCACTGGACTCGGGGTAGAAGACTGCAGTAGGTAGAGGACTGACTGAAAACCAGCTCCTTGCCTTTGGATCATAATACTCCACCTAAACGCATAAGAACACGAGTAGCTTCATTCATTCATTCATTCATTTTCTCAAGAGGGTCACGGGGGTGCTGAAGCCTATCCCTGGACTGGTTGCCAGCCAATCACATGGCACATATAGAAAAACAACCATTCACACTCACATTCATACCTTCATTCATTCATTCATTTTCTACCATTTTTTTTTCCTTACGAGGGTCGCGGGGGGTGCTGGAGCCTATCCCAGCTGTCTTCGGGCGAGAGGCGGGGTACACCCTGGACTGGTCGCCAGCCAATCACATGGCACATATAGACAGACAACCATTCACACTCATATTCATACCTTTCATTCATTCATTCATTTTCTGCCGCTTTTCCTCACAAGGGTCGCGGGGGTGCTGGAGCCTATCCCAGCTGTCTTCGGGCGAGAGGCGGGGTACACCCTGGACTGGTCGCCAGCCAATCACAGGGCACATATAGACAAACAACCATTCACACTCACATTCATACCTATGGTTGGCAATTAACCTAGCATGTTTTTGGAATGTGGGAGGAAACCGGAGTCCCCGGAGAAAACCCATGCATGCACGGGGAGAACATGCAAACTCCACAAAGAGATGGCCGAGGGTGGAATTGAACTCGGGTCTCCTAGCTGCGAGGCCTGCATGCTAACCACTCATCCACCGTGCAGCCACAAGTAGCTTCATGTTGGTAATAATGAGCATCAAAGGCATATTCCACAAAAAAAAGTACCTCTAGCAGACTGGAAGTATCCTCTCTAGATCCATGAGTCCGCCCCCCAATGACATACACACGGTCAAGACAGACCACAGCTGTGTGCATGGTTCGGGGGTTTAGCATGGCAGGAACGGGCGTGCAGGTCCTTGACACTGGACAGAAGCACCACACCTCATTGGTAGCATCATGGAAAGGCTCTGCCACATGGAGACGTACTGCTCGACGACAGTTTCCACGGCAACCACCTGTGACAAACATCTTGGAAGCAATAAAGTAGTTAGGGAGGAATATGTTGAATGAAATGAAAAACCTGCACAATCTATGACGTTGTTAGATTTTACATGAGTATCTTATGTTACGGCTATGTGATCACATACCTTCTCAGCATAGCTAGTCAGGTGGGAGCCCGGTGGGTCTGGCATTGCTGTCACCCCCTCCCTGTCGTTCATTGCAGGCTCTTTCCACCGGTCTGTTGCTACACAGTAGCAGAAAGAGAAGGAGATCTCTCCGTTCTCTTCTGTCTTGTGTATGTAAATGTAGCTCTTTGTGGTGGCAGGCCTGGCGTCTGTGAACAGCCCACTGTGCTGAGTCTGTCTGCCCTGAGCCTCTGAGAGGAGGACCGTACAGGACTCATCGCTTCTCATTAGAGTATCTGATTCAAGAAGAGTCTGACAGACAAGAGGAAGAATTAAGATGATGAACAAGTTGTGCAGGACAATGTGGCCTCGAGTGTGTGACTACCTTAAGTGAACGTGGAGGTAGATGGTGAGGCCTGGTGAGAGATAACAGTCTCGGTAGCATCTTCTGTCGAACAGGAATATCGTGGCGTATCCACCTGAGAAGTGACATCACCACAGCCTCCTCACTGGGCACACCGAGGGCATCTGACCTAAGGCATTCCTCCAACACATTCACCTACAATAGTGCTCAGTTACACAAAATGTACATGGACAAAGAAAAATGTCCTAACTTGACAAAGTGAACCTGCATATCCAGAAAGTCTTGTGTGATGGAAAGGTTGTAGAAGTTGTGAACCACAAAGTCGGTGGCAGTTTGATAGAGGGTGACTGAGCCATACGCCTCAGCAAGGGATAAGAGTGACAAGCAGTTACCAAGATCCAATGTTCCCAGCAAGAAGTCACTACACGCTCTGGACAGAACTGATACCTGAGGACACAACAAGAAAAATGCATATACGTATGTACTGTATATATATTTTTGATGAAATATACAGCCAGTAAAGCAGGGGTCTCAAACACGCGGCCCGCGGGCCAGATGTGACCCGCAGGACACTACTTTGAGGCCCCCGCCTTGATATGAAAGTTTAATGTTAGTGCGGCCCGCGCAAGTTTGATATGGATGCTGTATGGTATCATGTACCCAGAAAAAATTATTACGTTTGATTAATGTTCATGTTAAAGGTTAAATAACTGTTAATAGTTATCCTCCCTATCAGTGTGGAAGTGGTAAGTTTTTGGCTTTTTTAAGTTTAAAGGAAATAACTTGGAGGCTACCGTTTAGGTCGCTAGCTCTCTAGTTTGCGAGTTAGCATGTGTCTCAAGACCCTGCAGTTGCGCAATATGTTGTAAATAAAAAGAGTATAAATGTGACTATAGTCGTGTTTTGTCATGTCTACAGGGCTCTAATAATGCTTTGTTCATTTTAATCTGAAAAAAATAATTTGTCTACCCACCAACTATATGTGGTTTCTTAAGTTTTTATTATTTGCTGTTTTATTATTATTATTATATTTATTTATTCATGACTGATTGATTGATTTTCTTTATTCTTGATTTGTTTATTTTGTGCAGAAAAATAAAAATGAAGATATTTGAGAACAGTGGAATGTTTTATCAGCGCTTTTATTGTTTTTATTACTGTTTTTAATAAATGCGTTTTTTTTTTTTTTTTGGAAAACCTGATGTGGCCCAGTCTCACCCAGACCCTACCTCCAGTAAATTGAGTTTGAGACCCCTGCAGTAAAGCATTCCAAAAAGTGAAAAAGTGAGGCACTTCTAGCTTAGTTTATAACCTTTGTCTTTTGAAAACAGTAAATATAGTCATCTCTCGCCACTTTGAGCTTCAAATATTATGGCTTCACTCTATCACAGTTTTTAAATTATGCTGTTTTGGGGTGCAATATGAGCTATTATCAGTGTATTTTGCCTAAATTGAGCATTTTCAAGCATAAAATAGCTAAATAAACTGTGGTACCACTAGTTGTTAATGTAACGTTGAGTGATACACTCAATCAACACACTTGATCGCCAGAACAACAGGCTTTTACTGCAGGTTTGCATGATCTCCCAACAGGCAAATTACTCTGGGCTACTGTTGAGGCCGTTACCCACGCTAACTTCATACTCAATTCTGAAACCTGGACTTCGCTCCACACCCCAAAGGAACACATTTACCGTAAACACACAAGCACAACTCTTATTTATGTATTTACTGGCTTATGTAATCTAATTATATCTAGTATATTGGGCAATACGAGTGTCAAGGCGACTAAAGAGGTGTTATTTCTTGTAGAAAGAGCTGGAATTACGTTAAAAGTCATATCTAGAAGGTAATAAACAGGTTTTCTTTGCTCTAACTACAAAGATGTTTCATTTATAAATAACAAATACTACTTTGCAGAAATTCACTTATCATGGTCAAATCTAGAACCAATTAACCATGATACAGGCTCTATTACTGTAGTAGAATATTGATATGACCAATGACATTAATTAGCCTTTGGTTTTGAGGAAAGACATGAACAAACAAAAAAAGTGTGTTTCTACCTGTAAAAATGAAGCAAGCTGAAATAGCGAGTCCACGTTTCCATCTGTGATAAGAATCTCGCCAGAGTAGGCAAAGTCCAAGAAGGAGCCCACCACAACTGGACACTGGTTACGTAATGTTACTGAACCAGCATCGCGTTCACGCATGTCCGCTTCAAACATAGCTCTAAAAAATAAACACATTAATTTATTCATTCGTTTACATAACACTTATTGTTGACTTGGAGTCTATCCCAGCTGACTTTGAATATACATCCATGGAGCCATGGGATAAACCCAAACAAGTTCCACATATACAGTTAATGTTAATATGGTTAATACAGATAATGTTGGCAGATATACATACCTGAAGAAATCACTGCATGCAGAAAGAACGCAGCGATGGCAGGGAAAACTTTGCTCTTGAACTATTATGGTAAAGTCGAACAGAAGACCTCGCTCTCGAAACGATTTGAGCACGGCCAGCAACTGAAGGCCATGTGAGTCAGACACTTGGAGCAGGGTATGCCGGTCTGGGACATCGCTGCATGACACTTTATGATCAGCCATCTTTTTGAAAATGATGACAAAAGAGGGAGAGAAAACATGTAATGTATTTCTTTATAGTGTCATATTATTATTGTTTGTCTAGTCATGTCCTGTGTATGTGAAACACAAGGGAATACGTTTTGAAATATAAGGAATACATGATAATAAAAAAGTTAGTGTAAAGGTTATGGTACAAATATTAGTACACTGAGATCTTTAGGGTGTTTCCAGTTCAAGCAGTATAGTTACGACTGTACTGTTGACACATATTGTTTCACAAATCATCCATATGATCGTATTACTGTAAGTAACATGTCGGACACATAAGCACATTGCTACTAGCTCAGGTTGTACTTACAGTGGCAGTACCCTGGACAGCTCTTTCTCGTAGCTACCGGAAGCCCGAAATCCCGCGAGGACTTGAAAAAACCTTAGAATTGTTCCTACAATTCTTGTTGGTAATGTCATTTTTGTAAACATTTAAAGCACACTGGTGTATAAATACTATATTAAGTTATCAAGACGTCAATTGAGGTTAAAATTATAACTCAGAATATAGTACTGTACATTCGGACCTGTAAGGCTTTTTGTGTTGTGTGGAATGTCGACACGAACGTCGAATTGACTGATGGGAATTGTAGTTGATGTAATACCGGAAGTGCCCACAGGCATAGGCATGACATTAATTTGAGATATTTATTGACTTAATGACTTAAAGGAACACTGATACTCCTGAATATTGATCCTTTTAGGTTTATTTTTATCCTTCCAACTTTACTCGAGATATTTAATTACATTAACTAAAAATACATCAAATATCTACGCGCACTATCAGTCTTCCAAGTATGTAAACTACGTACACCGCGTTACTCGCTTCCTTAATTTTGACAGTTTAGTGATGTCCCGAATCCATTAGTGTCGTTGCACTTTAAACGGAAGTGACGATTACAAAATCAATCATCTTTGTCTTTTTCGTACGCGCTTCTTTTTAATTGTAAATTGAAACCAAACGAGCTAGTCCCGCCTCTTCAGCCACGTATCCAAGATGGCGATGGGTTGTTGAGGATATTATGCTTCATCGCTGCATACTGACCAATAGTAGCATCCGGGTACTGAGGGGCTAAAGGCATTTTTGCAGTACGCACTTCTAAATGCAAAGTGTGGAAGTGCTCAGAGAAATGTTAAAAAAATCGAACTTTTTCGCCACTGGGTGTCGCTATTGTACCGTGAAGTCAATTGTGTCGCTATATTTACGGTGCACACGCGACTGTATTTGAAATAGTGGACGTCAACTTGGAAATTTAGCGATGCTGCGTGTTTACAAATAATGTAAAATCGAAAATAACAGAGTCTTTTTCATACAAACATACAAAGACCAAAGCGACGGGAATCACATCAAATTAACCATCTTTACTCATCAATGGAGGCTAACCTACACCAGCAGACCTACCTTTGTTATTTGCTTGATAACAATCAATATTCACTTGGCTTAATTATCGATACGAAAAGACTGCAGAATTACCAGAAAAAGATGGTTTAAAGGACATGCTTGTTTGACTTATTAATATTAAAAGCTCTTCAGTGCTCTCTCTGCTTGCATCCCCGCATCCATCGCTCTCTCCCTCCCTCCCGGCAGTGCATCCCCATCCCCCACTCGGCGCCCGTGTCTGTGGCGGATCACAGTGTCTAGCTGGGCCCACTCAACGCAGCTCCAGCGCAGCCAGTCCGCACCGACCCGAAGCAGAGTCCACGCCAGAGAAAAAAACGAGCACATCAGTTTCACAACCCACCGTGGAATCTTGTTTTCTTCGATAGAGTGACGCTGGTAAGTGTCGCCGTCGCCTTGTGGAGGACACTCACGTCCATGTGTGGACTTGGGAGGTGTTTGTTTTGTTCGTTTCCCCCCCTGTCGATTGTCCTCCGTGTTGTTGGCTACTGTGGAACTAGCGGGCTAGCTAGGCTAAAACGGGCCGGTGTACATGGCAGAGCGGAATGGAAACTAATTGTAATGTCGCTGTGGCTGTTTGTCGGGAATAGTTAATCAAGTCCTGCTTTGCCCACCGGTTGTGTTTTTCCTGTGAATTAAATCCCAAATTAGCCTCTGATTGTGAATGTTTTAGCCGCGCTAGTAGGGATGCACTGGGATGCTGTTGTAGCATACAAGCTAAGCTAACATGAACAGAAATGAGCAAGGATGCAAGGTGATGTTGCTGTAGCATGTAAGCTAAGCTAACATTTGTAGCCTACTATTTTGAGTCTATGTAGATTCCCGCAAGGGCTACATGGGAAGAGTTGTGCACAATGCAGTCAACGCGGTGATATAATTGGCAAGATGGCATCTCCGTGTTGATATCTACAAAACGCTGGCTATTCAAAATGGTGTCTTAAGCTTGTTAGAGTGTGACCATTTTTGTCCAACAATGGCTGTTTTGGCGTTACTCGCAGTCTTTGGAATGCGACGCAATGCCAGCACACACGCTACATTGAGACAGGTAGAAAAAAACATGAACACGTAATTTAAATAAACAAAAACATTTTCGGGAAAAGTGCAATGCGTTGCTTGTGTTTTTGTTGGTGTTTTTCGGGTATACTGATAAGTTGCGTTCAGGGTCGTCACGTGATTACATTTGCACCGCGCAACATAGCCAAACGCACCTCATTACTATAGATCTTCACTTTACGAAGCAATGCGTCTTATATTTTACATCAATACACGTTATTCCAAATGTTAGATGGTAGAGCATATGCTTAAACATGCATATTTTTGACGGATAATAGGCCATAATGTGACAAGGGACGTTAAAACTGTTTTGCACAATTTAAGTAATTATTTTCTGTATATTGACAAATAATTTATAGATGATAATCAGTTAATGTATGTGAGACTGTATGATGCATTTGCTGCTGCAATTTATAAATAAATAAGCCATTTAAACAGTATATCATTCTGGATTTGGCTCAAAACAAAATGTGTTATTTCTTAAAAACTAGCACAACATATTCGTTTTGTTGGAGCTTTAGTTGCCACACGCAAATAAACAGGCAAAATAACAAGCTTTCATTGTTTTCAAGCAATAAATGATTCTGTTCAGTCTCTGTTTCACCCCCATACACACACTCAACTGATAATTCGGGATAAGTGACACCAATCAATTTATCTGTCATCAAAGCAGTTGTTCTCAGTTATTTCCTGTCATGACCCCACAAGAGGACAATGTTTTCGTGTCCCCCTGCCCCCACCCAAATGGAGAGCAGTGATGTATACAAGCGTATTTTAGAGTTAAACTGCATTGTGATTAAGTTATGTTATGTTGGCACTTCTGCACTGAAACCGAAAACTAAAACTGCCTCACGTCCCCCTGACGGTTCACAGCGCACCCCGGGGGACGCCCCACTATTTGAGATGCACTGCATTAAAGGGACTGTATGCAGTGGGTTCCCGCCTAGAGGGAGCCAACATTCTAACATGAAAAGCATTACATTCCGCCTCTGCTTTGAGTTTGTAAGCTGCGCTGATGCAACATATGCACACACTGTCGATTTCTTGGCTGCTAATGGTAGCAATTTGGCAAAGTTTAGCGAGTGAAGTTTGCTATTATTGAATATTTAGCTTATAATAACCACTCAATGACTCCAAATTTTTTGCATGCATTCATGCTACGTGTATACCAAAAGCAGTGAGTTATTTTATTCAGGCTAAACGAAAAGGCACAACAGTTTTTTACGCAGTTTAATTAGTAATAGACTTTTGTTTGTGCAATCTGTTTTTACAGACATTATTGGTAACACATGCTAGCCTGCAATAGTGTCTAACATTTTTTTTGATTGAGGAAATGTAATTAGGAGCAGGTTGCATAGATTGTGAAACCGATTAATCTGTTGATTAATGGCATCTCTAAGGCAGCGAGGATACATGAAGTGCACTTTGTGGCTGCAACCAGCAGAGGCTCTGTTGATTCACCCTCGACTATTTTACCGTGTAAAAAAAAAGACACGAGGTCAGCTTTGTGAAGTCGAGCTGCATCCACACCGACTCCTCACTGTCAATAAATCTTGCAGTGTATATCACTCGTTTAAACATGAACAATGTGTTGCACAGTTTGTCTTATGGCACTTTTGAGTTGCTAATAGCACCACAGTACAGTATAAATCAACTGGGTAGATTGCAGCACTCCATGCGATTATTGTCGGGATTTATTTTCATTGCTTCATTCAAAGTCTGCTCATGCTGACTTGTGCAAAAAGCCCCGTCAAAGTGTCAGGAGCCAGTTTAATTTCAGCTCCAATCTAAAGTGACGTCGCCTGCCTGCCATTTGACAGAGAGGCGAAAGGGAAGGGGAAGGGCGACTGAGCCGTGTGTCGGGTTTTGTTGGGCTGTATATTGAGTGCTGCGTCATGTGTGTGTGAATGGTGGGCGGTCCGTCGCCGCCATAAAGCTGTCAAGCCTATAGAAAAGCGTGAGTCACTAAATGTTACAATAGGCCGGCTTTAAAACAGACTGTTGTCTTTGCGACACTTCATTGCCATGTGGTTTAAGCACTCAACGAGTTTTTCATCGTTGATTAGAGAATGATAAACTCCACTGTCAAGTGTGAATTATGTCAGGGTATTGCAGACGGGTGGGTTGACATCAACACCCATCTCCATAGTATAAATAATCATGTTTGACTCCTTGTTTTTCTCTCTGTTGTGTTTTGAGTACTTCCTTTTGGAGATGATTTCCACAAACTGTGAAGTAGTCTGTTTTTCATCAGTTGAAATGTTTTAACTCGGGGTGTCACAAGACACTCGGTTCACAAAATTGGGTGAACGAGAATGAGATGAGATACTAACATCGACAGTTAAAAAAAAAAAAAAAATTTTTTTCTTCTGCACTCTGTGTGTGTATGCGAGCGGCCCCGCCTCCACCCATAGAGACAAAGCAACGTATGACAAAAGGGCTCAACAGATGTTGCATGCGTATGGCAATGTATGGAGGCGAGCAGAATTATCCAGTTCATTTATTGTGTGATTAATTCATTTATTATTGTCCCGGGCCGAGTACCCACAAGGCATTTTTTTCTGAATGACAAATCTTGTCACATTTTTATCTCCCGCAAGATCTTGTGACAACCCTAATATAAACCGATGACTATATGGCTATGATTTGCTGCTCTCAGATATACATTTTGTTGCACACAAAAGTGTATTGATAAATACAACAAACACAGAGTTTTCTCTTTTTTTGGATAAAATAATAAAAAAATTGTAGGAAATATTTTGATAAATATTTTTGATGATATAGAACAAAAGAGAAAACAGTTTACTGGCTACAGCCTACACTTTCGGGCTGCACACCAACAGCAAACGTCTCCACCTTGCATGATGTAATTTAGCTGCAAGCGATGAAAGCTTGTTGTTGTATTTCCACCTTTTAACAGTCAGAAGTTTCTTCTTTCTTGTACAAAGTAACAAGACCGTCGCAATATTATGATTCAATTATCTAGCCCTCTCTGTTGTGTTTTTCTTTTTAATAAATGATCGCAAGTGCAGTCTGTACTGTACCAATAGATGGATATTTTGAGTTTCTGTAGTATTTTTAAAAACAGAAAACATTTTTGTCCCTTGGGGGAGCATGACAGAAAATAATTGAGAACCACCGACTTAAACGCATGTAATGTATTCCCCATTTTGACATATCGGAACCAGTAGTTTTTCTATCTCATCTTTTCATTTTCACTCATATTTCAGGGAAATGTGGTCCCTTATCTAAATACTATAGCATCCTAAATGGATGTAAAGCATCCTGTGGAAGTGGGTTGCACAGGCAGCGGGCCACAACATCAATGTGACATTGATGTGGGGGATTGTAGACCCTAGAGGTATGTGACTGATGAGCTGCTTTTGGAAAGGAGAAAGGAGGAGGTGGAAGCCAGCACATGGAGAATGGGAAGACGGTGATGCCCCGACGTGTCTGGCTGTGTCCTAGATTTAAAATAGCCGATAGATGCCAAGGCAGGCCCCATTGTTTGGGCAGAAAGAGAGAGAGAGACCACTGATTCTATCGTGCTGCACTTGAACATTGTAACACTTATTTCCTTTTGGACTTGATCAGGGGTGCACTTTGTTGTGTTTGAAATAGGAGGTTTTTCTATTCATACTATCATATCAGTCATATCATCAACTTTCTTACTACTGATCCTAAAAAAAACTCATGACTGATTGTAAAAATAAACAGATGAATTGATAAACAAAAATGCTGATTGTAAAAAATATATATAATTGGATCGCACAAATAAATCTCAGAGAATCATGGAATATATTAAACATGCATATACTGTTCAAGCATAGTCCACACTCAGTTTATCACTTTTAATTTTTTCCGTCCTCTGTCCAGAGGTTGGTGCTTTGTGACACATTTTTTATTCTCTACTGCATGGAAGTGTGATAACGCCCACTGCTTCTGATTTGTTGCTATAAGAATAGATGCCTGGTGAGGTATTATGTGGGAGGGTAGAATGGGCATGGGGGTTGGTTGTGTTGCATTGTACATGTTCCCTAGGAATGGTTGTTACCGTGTGCATGTGTGAGTGAGGTATATTCTTTCACAATATTTCTCTCTCTCTCTCCTCTGCTCTTCTCATTATAATCCACTCTCGTCCCTGTGGGCTTCATGGATCTCCCTTTTATGGAGAGGAGTCCTCATTATTGTTTTCAGGCACACGACCAATTATATTAACACGGTTGAATAAAATATGCAGGAACATCTCGAAAATGAGATGTGCAGCATTTCACAACACACGGCACAAAACCCCAGCAGCGTTATTAACACGTAGGTGCTCTGGTTGTGTTTGTAGAGCTGTACCTTGGGGTTAAAGCTCAGCCCAATTGAAGTACTGCTAATAGACAATAATCTGAAGTAAGTTCTAAAGGAAGCCCGGCGGCAGGGAGAGCACACTGAGAATGTCGGTGAGTTGCTTTCGAATGAAGCGCCGCCGATCTTTTTCATTGTCGACAAAACCCGCCTGTAAATAAGTCTGTGTATCATTTCCATAAAGTAAGATTCCTTATTAGTGAAATATTGTCATAGTTGGAGCATAGAAAAAAAGTTTATCGTTCACTTTTAGAGCCCTTACACAAACTAAACACAAACTAACACCCCTATAGTCACCTTTACACTCATATTACTCAATATAGTAGACACAATAAGCGTAAATAATCTATTTGTAATAAATAAGACTCGTGCTTGTGTGTTACCTTAAATGTGTTCCCCTAAGAGTGAGGAGTGATACGCGTACAGGAAGTGATTTTGGGTGTTCAGAGCCGAGTATCAATTTTTCCTGTGTTTTTATTGTGTATTATTTTATTGTGGATTTATTGTTAGGGTTTACAGCACCTGTTGTGAGATAATTAACACCTGCAATTAATGTCAAGTTTGTTGATTATGTGTCTCATTGAACATTATAGTAACATTACTGTAGAGTACTACATAAGGGGATGCTCCAGGTATTATCAATAAAACTCTTGAGAACGGTTTTAACCTAATTATATGTCTGGGGGTCGTTGATTGATTTTAACCAACAAGCGACATGTCAACCATGTCCTCCGGCACCAAGTATTGTCTATTATCACTCAATTGTAAGAAATTTACTACAAATTTGGTAATGTTGGGCTATGACCGCTTTGAATCAGACCGTTACAATATATGCAGTATACTCTCACTTCTGATACTGGACTTGTGTTTTTTGTAATTTTATGGGAGGTGAATAATTTGAGTACAACCATACAAATTTTTGTATGCTTGTTGTGATAAGAAATTGACAGATTAAAGGCAACAAATCCACTACTGGCTGCACGGCGGTCGAGTGGTTAGTGTGCAGACCTCACAGCTAGGAGACCCGAGTTCAATCCCACCCTTGGCCATCTCTGTGTGGAGTTTGCATGTTCTCCCCGTGCATGCGTGGGTTTTTTTCCCGGTACTCCGATTTCTTCCCACATTCCAAAAAAAAACATGCAAGGTTAATTAGCGACTCTAAATTGTCCATAGGTATGAATGTGAGTGTGAATGGTTGTTTGTCTATATGTGCACTGTGATTGGCTGGACACCAGTCCAGGGTGTACCCCGCCTCTCGCCCGAAGACAGCTGGGATAGGCTCCAGCACCCCCGCGACCCTCATGAGGATAAGCGGGAGAAAATGAATGAATGAATGAAATTCACTACTTCACTTATGGTCTAAATATGTTGAACAGAGCATCTTCTCGTTAGAACAGATCCTTTTTGGGCAAATGGAATGCCGGAAGCGCCTCACCAGCTTTCCTCGACAAGCAGCAAAACAAAGGGATTGCGATTACAATATATACCCCTACTTATCACACACATTGGCACATGGGCTCGTTTGTTTTTGTACACATACATAGATGCTCATTAGACACCACCGGGTTCCCCCCTTTTCTTTCTGGCTCATTCAGTCGGCATCACCTTTGCCCACAACACATCCATTGGTGCATTCAGATGCAGCTGTAATTGGCAGGTGATATGTTTGCAGGGTATGACCTCAGGGTCTGCTTTAGCTGCTTGTCCCGTGTTAATGAGCAACGTTCCCATTCCTTTGACATGTGCTCTTGGCACATTGAAACTTGTGCTGAGTGCATTAATGCAATATTTTAAAAGGTTCATAAATTATTTCTTTATGAAAAGACAGAGTCAATATATACAGTGGTAATATTCGCTGACTGGGCTTTGTTCCTGAACAAAGTATTTTATGGGCATAATTGCGCACCTGAAGACAACAAACCCAAATGGATTAGTAGACACTTTGGTACCGGCCAGCCCATTTTCCACAATGCTGTATGCACATTGAAGGCTGCACTAAAATCACAATCAAAGTGCCATCCTTTTTCAGATACAAGATCCATACAGAACACCAACTTCACTCATCGCTTTATACGTTCTCCTCATTTGTGCCAACATGTACAGCATCAAGACTGTATGCGCTGTTTAATTTGCTTTGCTTTGTCATTGTTTTGATGTTGAATAAACGGCTTTATTGGATGTTCAGCACGGCACATCACACTGCTTATAACCTGCTTTAATATTTTGTTTGCAGTTCCATGTGTTCATCATAATTATTCTTAAACATATTTAAGAGCAGCAGCATGAGACACCAATGAAACTCTAATTATACATGAACATACATCTTTGTGTTGATCTTTGTAAACATAATTGAGTCAATGTGAGTCAATTCAACTGAGGTTTTGCTTTTACAGTGAAATAGGTGAATAAAATGACATAAAATACAGTTGGGGTACCAACCAATAAGATGTGTATGTTGGATGCTTTAAAATGTGTCCTGCACACTGTGTCACTTGTTTAACCTCAGTTTTTGAAGCCCCACTTTTCAAATAATTGTGTTTTCTACAAAAATCTTTGTACTAGTACCCTTCCTTGTCTCAATCAATCTTCTAAACCGAAGTTTTGTAGATATCTGCGGTCAAAGGTCTGCACCCTGCCAACAATTTTACAAGGTTTTGTCAGCATTGGATGGAGGGCAACACTTAAGTGAATGAATGATAGGATAGTGGAGAATTAACACGGGGTAAAGGGGACTGTATAATTTGTTTTAGCAAAGTTAATGAATGCAGTTGGGGGCCTTTTTGGGTTCCTCAGACACAGCCGTGACCACGCTCGCTCACTCGGACACGCTGTCTGCACGGCCGCATCCCCTGCTGCAGTCACGAACCATTTGCTGTGTACACTGATGCTTGCTTTTTTATTTTTTATTTTTTTGCTGTTTTTTTTTTCCTTTGCATTTTAGTTTTCGTTGTAATCATGACCTCTCACTGTTTTAATTTCAGATTTGCATATCCACTTCCACTCCTTCCTCATTTGCATACAGCAAGAAATGGCGAGCGGGCATCCCACAGACAAATTCAGTTTCATGTATCAACCAGACACGCACAAGAGGTACGCGGAACAAATCTACACACTTGCACACACCAACACTTGCCCATGCCCATGTTATCTTTATGCAGGTAAGTACAAAGAAGCTCTCGAGTGTGACACTTTGACTGGAGATCAAATGTCTAGTAAATTTCTTCAATATCCTTACCGCTTTAGATCAGTGTTGTTGACTTTGCTTGAGGTGTGATGAGAATTTTTTATTTTTATTTTTTTTAGGCTAAATGCTGCCATAACAATGTCGGGATAGGGGTTTGTTGTGTGTGCCAATCTTTGTGTGCACTTGATAATCCAAACGATGTATTTGTCATTTTTACGGCCTATGTCTTTCTCCTCCCTCACTTATGGTGCTATCCTTTCTTATGCCATATTTTTTTCCTGTCTTTTTCAAACTCTTTCAGCAAAAACAGGTTGTCTTCAGCCATGAATCCAGTCTACAGCCCTGTCCAGCCTGGCACCCCCTATGGAAACCCCAAAAACATGGCCTTCACAGGCAAGACAAACACACACACACACTAACTGTACATATCACCAATGTCAACATGTTGTTAGGAGGCGTCACTTTATTATACAAGTGCATCGTGCCCCTAGTGGGCATTTGTACAGTATAAATGGGTAAAAACCTTACGGGCGCATTTTTATTAGTGCAGTGTTTCATGTAGCTGACATTTGTGCAGATGACAATGTATCAAGTCCCACTCAGTGTCGCATTCACAAACGATTTAATGACGACCAGTCCGGGTTGTCGTCCCTTCTGCTTTTTTGCTCTTGAGGCTGTGTTCACACTTTTTGTAAAACTGTCTCTTTTGTGAATACTCTGATGAGACCACATAAACCGTGGTGCACATCAAACAAGTGGACCAAAGCTACTAAAAGAGATGATTTTGGTTCATTTGCATGCAAAATGTGGAAGAATAGGATTATTTCAACTCCTGTATATTAGAATGGTCGTCTTTTTTTGGTATACCTCACACGCAACACGCTTTTCTAATACATTTGAAACCCAGCTAATTGTAAACAGTAGCTCTTATTATGTTCTCGGTGAATTGATACGCTCATGAAATGTGTATTTTTGACACATGGCTCACTTCCTACCCATCCTGCTACCTTGATGTTGATGATTTTGTCAGATTTCGGTTCAACATTTGCAATAAAAGCATTAAAAAAAAAAGCTGTAGCTCCAGAACTCTCCCCATCTCTCTTCAATTGCCATTGTTCACTCTAGACACAGTACAGGTTTAAGCCCTAAATAGGCCTCACACACTTATTAAACACATTTAAATTATAAAATGTATAGATACACACCAATAAAGAATGATAACGTAAGACTATGGGTGAACAAATGGGAGTCACAGTGTCAGCCTTCAGCCTAAATCAGCTATGATAGACTCCATCTTCCCACACAACCCCAAGCGGAATAAGCAGTATAGTAATGAATGGAAATGAGCCATCTGTGTTGTTCAAATGAAACCCAGTCAGACGAAGAATAAATGTTGTCGTTCACTCAAATAATCAACAGTCAGCTCACAGCTGCATGGCCGTGTGATTGGCTGCCAATAATAGCATTGCTGTCTGGGTTGCACCTCCCTCATCATCCAGCTTCGATGCTTTTTTTTTTATATTGTAAATGTATGACGTGTAATGTAAATGTAATGGCGCTTGAGGGCTCCGTACACGTCTACAGGCAACACCAATGATCCTCAGTTTCTCACATCTTAATGGCAAGTGTGTCTCATCCGCGCACTTGGTCTGTGCATAACAACCTTTCTTTAATGAGCGCCATCTGAAAACAGCCTTCTCAAATCCAAACATTACATTTAAGGGAAATGATTCCTTGGTTTAATGTCTTTCTCGCTGATGTCCATCAGGCTATCCAGGGGGTTATCCTACTACGGCACCCACATATACGCCAAATCTCTACCAAACAGGAAGTCCTGGGTATCCACCTGGTGAGTCCCATCTGTACACCTTGTTCATGTGTTTTCAGAATTTCTTTAATTTGTTGCACGTCATTTGCACTGTCCTTCACACTCACTTTCTTCAGATTGATGGTTGGAAAAACAAAGTTTTGCAAAATAACTGCAAGCACAACACTGAAATGTTTGTAGCCTGCAACGACTAAGTAATTATACCACCCGTTTAGATAATGAGCCACTAACAAACTTCGCACAGGCATTGGGTACGCCAATTAGCATAGGCTATCTGAAGCTGTCTCGTAAGTCCAAGATATGGCTCTTATCTAAAAAAAAAAAAAAAACTTGTTAGTTGAGACACTCGTAACTCGGAGTACTACTATATTACCATTCCGAATAGATGCCTTGCTTTGTGCTTGTTTTTTTTTAAACGCATTGTCAGGTAATTCAAAGCACACACTGCTTTGTTCCAGCTGCATATTGTTTCACAGACTGTATCGTTCTTGGTATGTTATGAATTTAGGGTGCTGTACTTATGCTGTATGTAGAATTTATAGGCTCAGTAACATTACTCTCCAAAGAATGCCGTTATTTTCTGTAACCATTAGAGAATCAGTACATAACCTTACCATACAATGCATGTTCGAGATGAGAATACATATGTGCGCGCACACACACACACACACACAGCAGCTTCTGCACCTCTTTGTTCCCTTGTCCTTGTGTGAGAGAAGTGCTTTCATAAGCTGTGCATCACTAGCTAGTAGCATGTTTGACCTTCAAGCTCCTCCAAGTGGCCATTTAGAGTTACTACATCCAACAGCAGACAAATGCATTTACTCTCTGAGCACTCCGAGCTTTCCAACCTGTCATAGAACAGTTAGTATCATTTATAACTGAGTGACTGTGTATTAGTCTGACAGAATTGTGTAAATTTGGCAAATGTCATGACAGGTTCATGTTTGTAATATGCTTTGCTGTAATGCTATAAGGCATCAAAACATAATACCAGTGCTCCATCTGGAGGTTTCTTCAGAAAATACAAATACTTCATTTTTTTTTTTAAACCAAGCTTCTTGCAAATTTTATTTTTTTCCTTCTTTATTTTGAACATCATCCAAAGCACAACAAACCAAACATAAATCAACACTAATAAAAATACCAATGTACATATAAACAAACACATGTTCGAAAGGGAATGGGAAGAAGTCAAGACTTATCTAGTCCCACCCCCCTAACCACCCAGATTCCAACCTCATCCCAAATTTGATTATAAGTATGTGTATATATCCTCTTTTAGGTCTATTCTCAACATGTCTTGAGACTTATCATTAAGTTGTTGCATTCACAAGTGAACATTGACTCCGGGCTCACACTGAATTCATTGCGGCTCCGGTCCTGATCCAGTCCAGCTTGCCGCAAAGTGACGCAGCGGCGAGCTCCACTCCAGCCACAGTTTGACCAGAGAGTGCTCTAATAAAGTTAGACCCCAAACCGGCTGGAGCTAGTGTGAGCCTACAACAGGGATTTCAATCTTGCAGGGTGCTTGAGGCGGCTGCAACGGAGATGGATTCAGTGTGAGCCTGGGGTGAAGTTTCTCCGGTGGTTGCTGCTTTGCTCATCTGTTTCCTCTGTTTTTTTTTTTTAGGATATACTGCAGCGGGTACCCCTTACAAAGTGCCCCCCACTCAGTCAAATGGAGCACCTCCGCCCTACACCCCAACCCCTACCCCATACCCGACAGCTATGTACCCCATCCGCAGTGCCTACCCACAGCAGAACTTGTACACACAGGTAAGGATGCTGGTGCGCCGCCCAGTATACCAGGTTACAATATTGGCTGGATAAAATCACCACTGCATGGAAATAGAACCCATAATGTTTAAGGCTATTTCACTACATTTTTTCTTCACACTGGATGCAATTCTGCATGCGCACAAATCATAAATGTGCTTAAATTCCTAAGCCTAACAACTCAAAATATATGAAATACCTCTTGTGTTCTATCCAATATGTACCAATGCCTAATTGCTGCTTCTGCAGGGTGCATATTACACCCAACCGGTGTATGCAGCTCAGCCCCACGTGATCCATCACACCACCGTGGTGCAACCAAACAGCATCCCCTCCACAGCCCTCTACCCGGCCCCAGTCCCTGTACCCGCTCCTCGTAACAACGGCATGGCTGCCATGGGGATGGTAGCCGGGACAACCATGGCCATGAGTGCAGGTGAGACCATATTGGAGGTATTTTTATGTTGCCGAGATGCGCAGGGTGTGAAATCTGAAATCCAAAGCTCTAACTTGGCTCTGTCGTTTACAACTGCGTATTGTGATAGAATGAAAACAATAAACAGTTTTCTGATTCCCTGTTTTAGGTCATTTTATTTGGCTTTGCAAATACTGATGCGATATACAGTAAATTACTCTATATTAGAAGCTTATTTATGCTTACTCGATCAGTTGACTTTAATATTATTATTCCAAAACGACGTCAAAGAGACTATCAATAACATGCCTGTGTCATTGGCCTGACATATACATGACATTCAGACTTCTAATGTAAGTGTAAAGAGAAGCGAACCCCTGTCAAAACAACAAAAACAAATCTCAAGCTTCAACTTTGAGGTTGCACTGTTGATAAGCGACTTAACATACTCTCATGTTGTCTGATTATCATAAATTAGCATAAATAATCTCATCTGCTGAACTAATATCCCGCAGGGACCCTGCTGACAACGCCCCAGCACCCCCCTATCGGAGCACACCCCGTTACTGTTCCCACCTACAGGCCCCAGGGGACACCTGGGTACAGCTACGTGCCACCCCACTGGTAGAGCCCACCCATTAATGTAAGCGTTGATCCACTCCCTCTGTTCTTTCCCTCCTGTTGTCTGATATGGAATAAATCGCCAACGTGTACCTCCTCTTGTCTCTCTCCAGATCTGGAGTCCACCATCATATGCAACTGCTCCCGGTAACCATGGGAACTCTGCACCATGTCTGCAGAACAAAAACTAAAGTGCAACAGCCACTTTAATATCATTCTCTAACATTTTTACAAAAGCTGCTTTTGTTTTTCTCTGTTCATTTGCCAACCAGTCATTACCTTTTTTTTTTTTTTACTCCTGCTTTCTTTTGCTAGGTCTTTAATTGGAACTCCAGAAGGGCGCTTGACCAGTGACGGGTTTTGGTCAACCCCTATTTGTGTGTGTGCGTGTGTGTGTGTGTGTGTGGTCCTGCCTGCTGCTCAGTTGGCTGGAAACTATTGCGCACTTATTCCCTCAATATCATCTCCATCAGCCATTGCAAAGACCTATTGACTTATGCTGCCAAATTTTTTAACAACTAGATATCAGCACAGTTTTTACCAATTTTAATTCAGTTTTTTGCAAATTGTTTTTTTTCTTTTTTCATGCTTCTTTATTTTGTTGCTATTCACATTCTCATTTCCTTTTTTCACCAGCAGTTCCTTTTTAATCATTTTTGTCATTTGCTTAATTTCACTTTTAATCCAACCTCACTTGTCTTCCGGCACGTCACTGTCTTGTTGTGAGTCTGTCTCTCTTGTCTCCACCACTTACTTCATGCTACATACTATGCAGGTTAGTATGTTTTGACACTGTTGATAAATATAGCTCAAGATCGTTTTTTGGGGTAGGGGAGTCATGTTTTTTTTATGTTATAAGCGTAGGTCAATATTCACAATAACGTGTGGTCGTGCAACACTCGCCACACACACTCGTCACTCGCACAGGGGCTCCTGCGGTCAGCAACAACACGACCACCTAGTGGCACTTACTGTACAGTCCTGCTAGTTCTAATGTTATTGATCAACAACACAATAAAATCAAATGTTTGGTTTTTTTAGTCATAGAATGCGAATAAAGGAGTTAAAAGGGATTGTGTTGGTTGATGATACAGTTCATTCATCAATAGTGTGGTCTCGTTACATCATCCAGACGAGGACCAATAACCAAACACTCCTTTAAACTGTAACATAAACGGGCATTCAAAGGAAAGCATTCACAGTTGACTGCTTTTTTTTTTTTTTTTACACAGATTTACAGTGCGTTTTTATTTGTTCAATTGGCTGAAAAGTGACACAAAAAAGTGTAATTCAGACCGTTTTAAATTATGACCAAAAGTAGTGTTTTTCTTTGTACAAGCACATCCGTGCTAGAAGGTACCAGAATCCTTTAGAGTGGTGCAAAAGATTGCCTTTTCCTCAAGGATATTCATACTTCTAATAATAATAACCACGAAAAAAGGCCTAGATATTTGCCATCTTCCTACTTTTCCAACTAAAACTCACTTAAAACACCAAATTTGGCCATTGCATGGGTGATTTTGCCTTTAGTTTTTCTGCTTTTAAGTGAATGATGGAAATCAGTGCTGCTGTAAAATGAAAACAAAGTACAACATGTGGGAAAAGTAAAAAAAAAAAAAAGTGATATCTCACTTGCTTTTCATTGGACACTAACACTTACACAATCTTTATTTTACGAAGCTTTAGCCAGTGTTTGGTCATTGGTTCTTGGCTTGAGGACAGACGGGGGAAGGCGCTAAAATTCAGATCCGTGGCTTTTTCAGTAATGACTGGGGGGTAAAAAAAAGATGGGGGCGACTTTGTAAACATTTACAGAGGTATGTCGACGAGGAGGCTTGATATTGCAATAAAATATGAGGGAATGCCTCAAACTGTCTCTAAAAAAAAAAAAAATCCAGGCTCTATAAGCAGCCTTAATAACGACTATTACATGTAAGAAGAGTAAAACATATCAACAATTTGGATATTGAATAACTTTGTGAGGAACTATTGTACAAAATGAAACAAAAATGCATAAGTTGATGATTATAATTTAATGCTAAGTAAGTAACCAGGTACTTAGGCTTTTTAGTGCAAGAGTGAGGAAGACGCTATTTATATTGTAATTAAAAATAAACACAAAGTGGAGTGTTTGAGGTATTCTTAGTCCACACGTTTGTATACCAGAGCGTTAATGCTCAAGAAATATTGCATAAAGCTGCTGTCGGATGAAAACCATATCTATTGTTGTTTCTATTTTTTTCTTTTTTTAAGTTTATGTGCCTGAATTTCAAGCAAAAACAAAAAATAGATTTTTCTTGTGACAGCAGTAATGTCATTAGTCTTAAGGATTTATTTAACCTACAGTATTTCTCAATTAAACTTATTTTGTTTGGTCAATTCAGCACAATGGGTATGCATAATATTCAGGTGTTTAACTATCGCATCAGATCACTTAAGTTTAAAAAAAAAGCAGTATATTTATACAGCAAGTGGTACAGTAATGTATTTCTAGCTAAGCATGGTTGCATCAGTGTGGCAGCTACTGTTTGTGCTTTAGGTATTTGATTTGAGCTCCTCCTTTTTAAGTGCATTTGTCCTTTTACATAACCTGACTGAGGCAAAGTGGGGAGGGGGTGCACGTTTGGGAGACGATGGAGGTGAGGGTTCACACTTTTGGGAACCTCCCGAGATGCTTCGTTTGGTTACTAGACCTCGACTGAGTGGCTTGAATGAGCATGTTTAGTTGATGATTGTCTCCTTTGTGCCATACTTCACTGTTGTTCAGTAGCTTTTTATTCTCCGAAGTAACCAGTGAACTCTGTTATTATTAAGTCTTGCTTCCTGTGAATCTTGTTTTTGTACGACTGTCTTCTTTTCTCACACTGTTTGATTGCATAATTGCCTGTCCGATTTTTATCCTGTCTTACTGTTTTCCTCTTGTCTATTCCAATTTTTGTCCGTGCCACCCTTTACCTCTTTAAATATATTTTTCTTCTCTTTTGCATAATGCAGAATCCTTCCATGACCACCCTTTATTTTTTTTGTTTAACTTTTCATTCGAACCCTCGCCTCTGAAATTGTCCCATTTTTAGTCCCAAATTTTGCAATTCTCACTACTAATTTACAGAGTATTAGGGTCACATTGAAAAGGAAAAAAAAAGTACTGCTAATATTATCCAAAACATCTATGTCACAAGAAGACAATATTGTACTAATAAGTCAGAATAATACCTTCTTAAATGGAATCTTTTTAACTATTGTTATATTACCTGCTTCTACTTGCTGGCGAATGTTGACACTAAAATGTAAGAAAAATGTAAGAATTTATATAATTCTACTCGTTTTCAGTGTAGCCCTAATACACATTAATGTTTGGCCGTTTTTAATAATTACATCACTGAGCCAATAAAAAAACAGCAAATGTTAAGAAATGATTGGATACAGTGAGCCAAAATGATGTACAGTGGAACCTCTGGTAGGGTCATTCATTCGTTCCAGAAGGTCGGACTCAAATCAAAACTACGTAAAATATTTTTTCCCCATAGGAAAGCAACAAAAAACACCTTTTTATTGCTTAGGACTGATCGTTATTTTGCAGCCCAGATCAGTGACAAAATCTGCGACTTGTGGTGTAACTGTATTAGTTAGCAAAGAACTACATTTCGGTCAACCACTAACCAAAATAGTTTTTCCCCATAGGAAAGCAACAAAAAACACCTTTTTATAGCTTAGGACTGATAGTTATTTTGCAGCCCCGATCAGTGAGAAAATCTGCGACTTGTGGTGTAACTGTATTAGTTAGCAAAGAACTACATTTCGGTCAACGACTGATGGCGGCCTAGCTGGGGACGCTACCGGTTGCAGTTTCCGTGTAAACAGGGATGTTTTATGATAAAAATAGCTTAGGAACACAATTATATATACAACACGACACAACTTGCGCCATATTGTATGAGAACAAAGGTAAAATTTTTGACGTAAACGGAAAAATACTCTAACAGAGGTTCCACTGTATTAACAAATGAATGTCTTGTGAGCATTTGAACAGATGAACCTTTGGAGCACTGAGAGAATTGTTTTTAAGACGCTCTACAATACATTGTACTGTATATTGTGCTTATACGTTCTTCTTATTGGGGAACATTGTTTTACGGGAAGGCAGACCTGCTTGGCTGTTTTTTTTGGACAATTAGAGAAAACAATTAGCACAAAGCAGGCGGCTTTCCTTCATTTGACTCCATTCCTTGCCTCTCGATTTCAATTTGCACTTAAAGTAGAAATGGACAGTTGAACACTTGGATGTGTTAACTCTCTTTGGCATTGTACTTATGCGGGAAAGGGAGCCCCCCCCCCCCCCCCCCCCCCCCCGGCATATATTTTATGCTCTTTTTCACTGTTTTTTTTTCCCAGTGAAAATGCGACCAAAATATTCATAGCGCCTCTTTTTCTTCTTCCATTCTTCCATTTTCAACCACCCCCTTCCTTCCTTTTCTTTGCCGTTACTAAGTCTTATATTATTTTTTAATAAAAAAAAAAAAAAGAAAACACTACTATCACAATGAATAGTAGGCTCTAAATTGTATTTGATGTTCTGCTGCAGTTTTTTTTTTCCGACTATGTCAGCGATAACTCTTGGTTCAATTTGACACTAAGTGTGATGCAAAAAGTGGAAATTCCTTGTCTTCCAAAAAAAAAAAAAAAATACAAGCAAGCAAGAAAGAAAGCATACTTGCATCCAATCCGTCTCGGATCGAGTATTAGGAACAACCCAACTTTTGGAAGTTTTAGTTTGGTACCCAGTTTGCACATGCTATGGTATTTACCGTAAGGTTGTGTTTTGGAAACCGAAGCCCAACGTCTGTTCAGCGTTGATAGAAGTGAATTGTTTGTTAGCTATTTGGTCCAGAGTGAAGGACCTGTGTCAGGCTTGTGATATGAAGTGTAAATCTGTTTTATTTTTTTTTTTTTATGTTTTTTTATGTTGAGGTTATTTTTTTTGTAAGATCAGTTAGTGATCTTAGTACTATAACTAAGCCAAGTTTGTAATTGTATATTTACTGTAAAATGTAGAACATTGAATAATTATTAAAATTTTCCTATAAAAGGAAAACTGTCTTGTGTGAGTTGATTAATTAGAGTCTAATTAATTCGAGTTAATTAGAGGGGGGGAAATGGAAAGATGACGCATTTCCACCCAGTTTTCACTGTGTCCTCTCAGTTCATAGATTTGCAAGATCTCTCAAATCTTTTTTTTTTCCTCCATGTCGCACCTGGGGGGTTCTGATTTTGTCGCACATTTCCCCCAATTCATCTTCAGCTGTAAACATTTTCCACACATAATGTTCACTTTTTAGCCAATTCATAACCCAAAGAGAGCAAAGAACAACCACTCTTTCACTTCTCTTTAATCCATCCAGACATCCGAGTGGATTGTGCAAAACAAAGTATCACTCACGCACAAGTCAGCACTGCTGAACAAGCGGTGACGCACATACTCTTATTGCACGAGATCTTACCAAACACTCATGTTTTTATGCAAAGGGCCTTTAACAGTAGATTGAACCAGACTCAGGTGGTTCCATCCATCCATCCATCTGTCATGTGTGAGAATATGCCTGCAATTCATGACTTGGAGGTTGAGTGAGCAGATAAATATGATGGCCACCATTAATGTGCAATATGCAAGTGACTTAATACTGAAAATACAACATAATGCATTTACAATTCCCTGTAATGTTTCTTGCAGGGCCCTATATCAAACTAAAGTATGATTGTTATCACTGTTGGGTTTTTACAGTTAAACTTGTTGCGACTGACCGCCCGGAAAGTCAACATAACATTCCAACTCTTCAGTTGCATGACAGTCAGTCAGTCTAGTACTTCAGCCGTAACATTTATAGTTGTCTGCGTCTTCCTTTCTCTAAAATGCACCACAATACAAAGTGAACTAATGTCTTCCAGTCCAAATATGAGCTCATTTAACCGTCTGCACTTAATGATGTGTGGCAGACGTCCAAAATAGCTGGCACTGTGTGAAATTTGCTGACTAAGCAGCAAAAGAGCGTACAAATTAAAATGTCAAGGGCTAATTTAATAAATTACAATATCCATTTAATTTGTATCCTTTGGTTGAAGGTATGATCACATTTTGTTATGTTATTACTATGTTGCATGTGTAATATATTTTGGACAATTAAAACTGTAATACACCAAATACCAAAAATATCATATGCACACAAGCATGTTGGTTTTAAAGAGAAGTAAAACTGCAATATTAAAAGATATGAGATGATCATACAAGTAAAACACAATAGAAACAGTGACAGGATGTATTGCGCATGCGCGGTGGTAGCAGCGGCACGCGGGCAGACTCTGCTGTGCACTTGGAGAAAAAGTGTCCATTACAAACTTCCCTCTTCCCAGCAGGTAAGATAAGCGAAAAGCCCATCCCATTTCTGTATTAATATCGTAAACAAACGCGGGGAGTTTGTTATTTTCACTTGGGAATCACACTCCGGGAATCTTTGTTGTTTAAAGTTGTGTTCAGACGAGCAAGAGGGAGAGTCTTTGGTCATGGCGATGTCGTCAAATTCTTGATGGTGCCGCTTTTATTACATTACTGACGGGCAAGGTAAGAATTAAACATATTACATATTTTTACATTTGTTTTAAGTACATAATGTTGATGTTCTTTATACGTATGTTAAGGTTGTGACGAAAGTGTTATATTGGACGAGTAGGAAAAGTAATATTTCATATCATTTCTATAATTGAATTGAATACGCAATTCACTTATCCAGACACTTTATTTTAATGACTTCATTTGGCTCAGCAAGAGCGTAGCTATATTTTATTCAAGTGAAGTTGCACACTTGGACGTTTTTCAATTTGAGAAGCTTATTTTTGTGTGTTTACAGGTGTTTCTATTCTGTTTTATGAGTTTGCTATGTAAACTACAATTTCTCATAATGGACTTCCGTTTTGAATTGCGGATGTATAACATTCATTCATTCATTCATTTTCTACTGCTTGTCCTCACAAGGGTCACGGGGGTGGGGGTGGGGTGCTGGAGCCTATCCCAGCTGTCTTTGTATGAGAGGCAGGGTACACCCTGGACTGGTGGCCAGCCAATCACAGGGCACATATAGACAAACAACCATTCACACTCACATTCATACCAATGGACAATTTGGAGTGGCCAATTAACCGGAGGAAACCAGAGTACCCGAAGAAAACCCACGCATGCACGGGGAGAACATTGTGAGTGGAAGCAAACTGTGAGGCCTGCACGCTAACCACTCGACCGCAGTGCAGCCTGGATGTATAACACATATCTCAAAAGCTCACATGGTAATTTGTAAGTGTGAACTCATATCTGTCTTTTACTGGTGCTACTAAAGTGGGATTCCCGGGTTGACCGCACCTTTTCAGAAGCAGGACCAAGTCAAGCTTGATTTAGAAAAAATTAAAATTTAGAAAGGGTCACTCTTTTCCTTTTTGTTACTCCTTAAATTAATTAAAAATCCCAAGTATGTTTTGCATTGAAACAAAGAAGCTAACCACTAATACGTACTCTCCACTTACAGTAAATAGGCTAGCAGGTTCCATCATGGGTTTTTGGCATTGTTTTTAGTGAAGATTCCTCACTGCCAAAACAGCGGCCTGGTTCCTGCGGCTGTTTTGTCAGACTTAGATGACTGGGACACTGGTTTAGACACGTTTTGATGTTCGAATGTGCTGCAAAAAATAAACAGCGACAAAATAGTTGATAGAGCTTAAGTACACTTTATTGTTCTGCACTAACATAAACATGCCAGAAAAGGTCATCACTTAAATACATTCATACTATAAAAAGGGGCCTACCACCAGTTTAGACATAGATCTAGCACTAGTCCTGTGCATCAAGATGTAATACTCTTTTGTTTACATAAGATTGGGTTATTGTACTGTATACTCCTTTCGCAAAGTGTGTAATGAAAGAAAAGTTTTCATACAAGCAACTTTGACTACTTAATCCAAACTTAAACCATACCCCAAAAGTCTTGATTGGTTATGTTTTTGTATTAATATAC
Source organism: Doryrhamphus excisus (assembly GCF_030265055.1). Classification (NCBI taxonomy): domain Eukaryota; kingdom Metazoa; phylum Chordata; class Actinopteri; order Syngnathiformes; family Syngnathidae; genus Doryrhamphus; species Doryrhamphus excisus. The sequence goes on along the minus strand of NC_080473.1, from coordinate 12,407,064 downwards.
AGACATCCATGAAACTGTGTAATGTTGGTTTGAATTGCGGTGAGTTAAAATGTCTGTATTGTAATGGCAGCGTCGCCCCAGGGGACTTTTGCTTTCTGACACACCCTCCAATTTAACTTCCTGTTTCTCTGATAACTGACTGATAGAATGCATGGCACGTATGCACAAGCATAATAGGTCCCCTTTAATACTACCTGGTAAATCAAGACAGTTGGAATTGAAATAACTAGATCTTTTTAGATACACCGTGCCACTCCGAATCAGTTTCATTATTATTGTGCTACTCTGAATGTCCCACAAATGTAACTGAGTCCAAAATCCACATGTTGATTAATCATTAACATTATATATATGCTACATGACATTAAAGCTCATGATAATTGTTATTCTCATTCTGTCAGTGGTTTTGAATGTCATTTTGTACCAACTTTAGCTGCTTTCTAACACGCCACAGCATGAGTGGGACTGGTTCCTGGAAATATGACTCCTGGCCATGGAATGGCCAGTTGGCGTCATGGGGAATTAGCTCAAATGGTAGAGCGCTCGCTTAGCATGCGAGAGGTAGCGGGATCGATGCCCGCATTCTCCAGTTAACTTTTTTTCTTGCTTATTTGTATGTCTTATTGAGACACAGAAGTTACAGCATGTGATTACATTCAGCTGGCAGAAGGCAGCCATATTTCCTGCTTTGTTTCGGAATTTCTGCAAGGACTTGGCTTCAACGTTTGCAGCATTTCTTAAAAGGAGTGTTAGCATTGATAGTTCCAGCTTGTAGTTGAACAATGCAGCTCACTATTTTTGTCTTATTTACTTGTCTTTGTCCATTTACGCCAGGGCTATACAGCTGTCCTTTGATATTTATATTTTTTATAATATAATTAATATTAGTTTGAGTCTCTGCTTGGGCATTTCTGTGTGGAGTTTGCATGTTCTCCCCGTGCATGTGTGGGTTTTCACCGGGTACTCCAGTTTCCTCTCATATTCCAAAAACATGCTAGGTTAATTGGCGACTCCAAATTGTTTTGGAGTAGAAAAGTTATACTTCAGTTACATATTATACACTGTATGCAACATTACTTTGCGGGGATTCTATCCATCCTTGCCGCATTTAATAATGAAGTAATGCTGTGTCTGCAAAAAGCATGTTAATGATATGAATGATGATGCCACTGGCTTTTTTAATAGCCGGAAAAAAGGCTCTGCAGGCCAGGACTGAGAAATAGTTGAGAACAAATTAACTGTATGACTGTATGATATGACTGATAGTGTGAGTCAGCAGTAGTAATAAAAGGCACCATGTTCAGTCATGTACATACTATTGTCCCTTACTTACATTTTTTTAGACACAAATTGTGAAATTAAATTTGACATATGACTAATGTTATAGCAGCTACTCAGAGAAAATAAACACACATGTATACACTTCTTTCAAAACTTTTGAAAGGTACTTTGTAGGATACACACACACACACACAGACACACACATGGAGTGGGTGTTAATTGTGAAATGATATGAATCATAGTCTGAAGGCTTCGTTAAAAAAGAGCTTATCACTTACTAGCCCACATTTTGCCAAAGGGAAAATGGTGTGTGATTGACATTGGGAACAAGGGCAATATTTAAGTTTAAAAGCATTCTCCAATGTGCAAATATTCTGTCAATGGGTCTCAATTATTATCCGTCATGCCCCCCTTGGGGACAATTTTTTTTCACTATCCATCCATTTGAATACTATTGACAACCTGTAGTATTCATTTATGTAGAAAACACTTTATGGATTGCTGGCACCAGCATTGTTTGATCATGAATAAACACACTGACCTGCTAATATTGAATACATCTAAGTCTAGTATAGCATATTCGGTATGAGCCTGCCGTGGTGTAGTGGTTAGCATTCAGGACTTTGTAGTGGACACTTCTTTGGTGTATTAATACATTTCAGTAAATTAACTAGCTTGTCAGACTAATTCAGTGTAACAGTATTTCTGTTTAATATAATCTATCAATCTTTGTGTCTTGTTGAAGATCTGAAGATGCCACATTTTCTTGGTTCCCTCACCATGGAAACTGTCCTCCCTAAAACCCTTCCCCTGGATGTCTCCAGCACCATTGCTCAGTCCACAGAGCCAAACACCATCAGTATTAACATCAGCCAACAAGGATTTCTTCGCTGCACCTACAAAGAGGACTTCAAACGTATTCTCCTCCCTGCCATTTACACGTTAGTCTTTCTGCTCGGACTCCCTCTTAATGCTGCTGTCATACTAAAAATATGGAGGAGGAGGCCAAGTCTCTCCCGCAACAATATTTACATGCTCAACTTGGCCATGGCTGACTTGCTGTATGTGATGTCACTTCCCCTGCTCATCTACAACTACGGCAGTCATGACTACTGGCCCTTTGGGGACTTTGCATGCAAGCTGGTTCGATTTCAGTTCTACAGGTGAGACTATTTCACAATAAGATATTTTTATATAGATGTGAAAGTGATTGTGAATAAATGTTTTTCTATATGTGCCCAAAGTCAGATGGGGCAGACTCAGCCATGATGCTAAGCAGTAGAAATATGAATAATTCTTTTCCCTTAGTTGAGATTGACAGTATTTTTTTCATATTACAGTAATCTTCACGGCAGTATCCTCTTCCTCACCTGCATCAGTGTTCACCGCTACCTTGGTATCTGTCATCCTCTGGCAATGTGGCACAAGCAAGGTGGGCGCAAGCTGGCCTGGATCATCTGTGGAGGAGTGTGGCTGGTGGTGGCCCTCCTCTGTGCACCGACATTTTACTTTGCCTCAACGGGAGTTCAGCGGAATCGCACCGTTTGCTACGATTTAAGCACGCCAAAGCAGTCTGTGAACTATTACCCATACGGCATGGCTCTCACCTGCCTTGGCTTCCTGTTACCTTTTACGGGTGTGATGGTGTGCTACTGCAGAATGGCCCTTATTCTGTGCCGCCCGGTGACCTGCCAAGGTGTCAACGGTCAGACGAGGGAGAAACGCGACAAGGCAGTGAAGATGATCATTGTGGTTGCTGCTGTGTTTTGCGTCAGCTTTCTGCCCTTTCACCTCACCAAAACCTTATACCTGGTGGTCCGAACCTTGCCTAGTGTGTCTTGTGAGACGAGAAACCTGTTTTCAATTATCTATAAGAGCACCAGACCGTTTGCTAGTATGAACAGCTTTCTGGATCCCATTCTGTTCTATTTCACTCAGCCACATTACCGACAGAGTACCAAAAGGTTACTTCTTAGAGTCACCACTCTCAGGGATAAGAGTAACAGTGACTAAAAAAAATCCCAGTTTCTAATATAGTTTACTCCTGACTTACTGTGAGAGGCACTGAAAATGTGGAAAATTGTATACTGCTTATGTAATCGTGAATTCATGAAATCATCTGCCTGACTGTATGTTACAATGCTCATGTCAGAGAAAGTCTGTTTAAATAATGCGCTAGATTTGAACACTGGAGCCTGTGTGTGTAAAGTGTTTTATATTTCCCAGCAATTGAGCACTTTGAACTTTACATTGGTTGATTTTTTTATGATGACCACTGACTGCATGGATTGTCATTTTAAGTAACACTGTGTATTACAGCAACTTTGGATGGAGCCCACTATGTATATGTATATGTATAACCCATTTAAATACACAGACATTCCATCTGCTTTCTGACTGTGAATTGTGGTGGGTATTTTGAGGAGAGAGTTTAAGAGTAACTATATTGGGTCAGTATTAGCACTATTTTGGACTGAATGTGTTGTTTTGCCACTAGATGGCGCTGGTACTCCATGTCTAAAACTGGTCTTGTTTTTGTACAGTATTGTAAGTTTCTTCTGTTGTCACAATGTTTATGAAATGAATACTAATGCGTTTCCTGTATGCTAAGTAACAGAATGTAATCTTGAATACTGCCTGATAACTAACTGCATATCATTTGGAATAGAGTAACATGGGTTAAACATGTTTTGCTTGTTATGATGTTACAAGAGGCTGTTATGAAGAAACAACATTAAACTGTTATTGTGAATGTTTCATTTGTACACTCATGGTAATGCCAATTTGTTGTATTGTAAATAAGACCGCTGCGTGTTTACATCAGGTGAGCCCAAAATCCGGACTGGGGGCCATTTGCAACCCGCTCCTCGACATAAGTACATAAAATTATACACGGTCTCTTTGTTTTCCATAACACAAAGTTTAGATGTTATTATGTTGATATTGATTTTGAACAAAAGTTGAAGAATATAAAATAAAAGTCTCCTACGATGTACATTTTGAGGAACAGAATTTTTGGCACCCCTGGTCTGTTATGCTGAATGTTAGCCTGATGGGGGCGCTGTAGCCAAAGTGCAGTGTGTTTGTGCCTTTTTTCCTGTAGAACAAAAGGACTGTCCACAGAAGCATTATTAATATGGCGAGTTAAACATTTTTAATCCTGTTAACTGACTAAGTTAATTTCCCCCCCCCCAAAAACATTAAAAATATTTGTGTCCTGCAAGGCCACAGCTGTAAACTACTTTTAAGTAACCAGGAATGTAACAAAATATAACTAATTTCAGCAGATAGATCCAGTTTGTTGACTGTACCAGTCTCTCTTATCTAAAACGACCTTTAAAAAAAAGCTTTTCCTCTCAATCCCCGAGGGGGTTATGACAGCCCCTATCCCCCCTAGTCCCGCCCACCCCCCCTTGTCCTATCTCAGGCATTAACATGCACAAAAAACAACAAAAGTCACGGAAATCCAAATCATGCCAAAAAAATAAGGAATCCGCAAACAGTTCTGGGAATGAGCAGAGACTGATGTGAGAGTCGGACCCCTGCAGGCGTGCTGACCTGCTTTAATGGGCAACAATGGAGAGACAGTGAGCACAAAAAAAGTGGGAAAAGTGGGATTCGAGTGTGGACTCACGACCATGGGAGTTTTAACAACAGAGGAGCAACTTAAGAGGTGGAAATGTATTAATTCAAACAGCATCAGCAAGGCTGCAGCGTGTGTGACATGCAACAAAGAGACATGAACAATGGCAGAGAGAAACAAGAGGAGAGCACCAGTGTACCGCAGCGTCTCTTTTAAAAACTTGGGCTCCTGGGGCACCAATAGAAGCGAGGAGCAACCGGACAAATGTGACGATTCGGAGGCAGCCTACGGCTCCCCTCCTTCGGAGCCGAGTCATGTCCGAGCGCCAAGAAAAGTTTCCAAAATCTCTGCCACCACAACCGCCGCGACCGCAGAGCCAAAGAAAGCCTCCTCCGCCCCTCTCTCCTCCATTTCTCCCTCCATCCGCCAGCTCACCGAGAGATTCAGCAGCAGGAGAGGCTCCGAGAGGACCCACAGAGCCCGGCCGGGAGACGGAGCAGCGGTGCCGCGTGGGAACAGAACTCTTCCCCGTTCTTTGTCACATTACCAGGATGGCGGTGCGGGATACATTCCGGAGAAATCTTTTCTAGATAAAATACAAAAGTTTCACTCCGGCACCGATTCAGTGTCGGGTTCAGACTCTGAGAAAAAAAGTGAAAAGCGGACTTTTCCAACCGACAACTCCGGTAAGAGAGATTCTTTTTGCTCCTCTAATCACCCGAAGACTTCCAAGCTTAACAATGACATCGATGTCACAATTAGAGAACCTAAATCTAATAAATCTACACATTTCAATGAATTTACTCCATTGAACCCTGATAAATGGCCAAGTGTGACGAAAATAAGACAGCTGTTTGATGAGAGACAAGTGAACGCCACACAGCAGCTCAAGATCAATGACAATTTAAAAGATTCTGATAAAAATGATCCAGATAACGAACAGCTCCTGGATAAAAGCAACAAACTCTCACCTTTCTCCTCAAATAATGAAGACACAACTTTATCTTGGCCTGAGGCGAGCTTAGTTGAAGGGCACATCATAAAGGGCACACTGTGTGAAACTATGGACTTCCATTCCAGAATCTACCAGCAACCGTACTTGCTCCTTGACGAGGAGGCGAGCTTCAGTAACGATAAAGTCAGAAACAACGTTCACCGCAGCCGCGGTAGCATTGGTAGTTGTTCTCAGGGTAGCCAAAAAAGTAACTCATCTCCATTCAGCTCAGAGGCGGAGGCTGCTTCTAAGACCCCCTCATTGATAGAGTTGACACCTGACCCCCACCCTGACCTTCAGACCTCTGCTACTACTTCCCGGAGCAGTTCCTCGAGCCGGGACGCCTCCTCCTGCGGCTCCTTTCTTCAGGAGCCCATAGCGAGGGAGAGAAGGGTTAGACAGGGGGTCGGGCTGCCCAGGGATAGTTTACATTCCTCACATAGCTCCTCTACAGCAGAGGCCTCCCCCTCCTTCTCCCCCTTGTGTGCTCCAGCTCCAGATAAAGCCATTACCTTCTCCTCTACTGTAACTCCCTCCTCAGCCCATGTAAGAGTTGACCCTACACGCAGCTCCTGCTGGAGATTTAGTTCCGGAGACGAAGAGGAGGGGCGCAGTCGTAAAAAAAGAGATCTGAGTGGCCCATCTCATTCTTTGATAGGTTATTTATCGCATAGTAAAAATGTCCAGTGGCGTACGAAGGGTATTGGTCGCTCATCAGGCAGCGAAGAGGAGAATTCTTTAGGCCCGTCTGGTCGAGAGGCAATACGGCGTCGCTCTCTGAGAAAAAAGAAGTGCTTCTGTGGCCATGATGACGATGATCATGATGGCGAATCAGAAGACAGCGACAGCGACAGTCCCATGACCATGGAGCACTTGGATCGGCACCGCCAGGCAACCGCAAGAGGAGAATTCGTGCTGAGATTATCACGTAGCCACTCGGCAAGAGAAGCCGCCGTTCATAGTAACCGAGCCAAGGTGCAGCAACAATGGGAGCGCATCAGCTCACCCGCGGCTTCCACGTCGCTTCCTGGTGTGTCACGAGTGTCAAAAGTCAACATCCCCTCTTTTGCTTCCAGTCCGGGTGGTTCCCGATGCAGCAGTCGGTATTCCAGCACTGAGACCCTGAAGGAGGAAGACCAGGCTAGCTGCACCAACAGGTTCTTAAACACTGGTGGAGGCAACACGACTAGAAACGCGTCCTCGTCTGTTTTGAGTAAAACATACTATGGCAATTTTACAATGTACCGTTCCCCAAGCTTTGGACACGGGGATAATTTCCCCCGTACACAAGTGCGCATGCGCCCGCAGATCATGCCATCAGTCACTTCCTCTTCTGTGGCAAGACCAGCTCCAAGAGTCGATGAGACCGTGACATCACAGCAGACAACAGGAAGGGATAAGAATGGAATATCCAAGTCTAACCCCGATATCACAACAGAAACAATGACTCTTTTAAACTTCCTCAAATCGGACCTGTCGGAGCTTAAAGTGCGGAAAACAAACGAGGGAGAGAAATGCGGAATGGCCTCGCAGAGTCACGTCGGTACATCTGGTCGCCGCTTGTCCTTAAAAGACTTGACGGCTACTTTACGCCGTGCGAAGTCCTTCACTTATTCCGGCAAGCCCTCGACAGCCGTTCGCTGTTACCTGTCGGGCGGCACCACAAAGAGAAGCTCCTCTGAGCAACAGCTTGACTCGGACAGAGAGAATAACGCCGGTAGGGTGTCTGTGTCGGAGAGGGAAGTAGAAAGTGATGGAGGTGATTTTAGGCTCGGAAGAGGACAAAAGATATTGGATTATGGGTACGATGACGATGATGAGGAAGTGATGCCTGCTCCATTGCAGGAAAGATACGTGCAGGAAGCCAGGCAGGTTATCCAGGATATCTGCCAGATGAACACCAAAGTTGATGAAGATGATATTAATATCATTAAAACTGTGGAGGAGAAGACAAAAGGAGCAAGCATGGAACGTGAGACAGAAACTGACTACGGAGCTGATTTTAAGACCTCAAAGGAAAACGATAAACACGAGCAGGAGAGAGAGAATGAGGAGAGGGAAAAGAGCGAGAGGGATGAACAAAGTATGCAGCTGGAAAAGATAAACAGTAGAGACACAGACTACCAGGAGAAGGTGAAGACACAGAACAGAGAGACCGCCAGGGCGCTACAGAAGGGCGACTCGGAGGAAAGCGTCTTCTGTGATCGTTCTGTGGACGAACTTTCCGGCCACGAGTCGAGTTTAACAGATGAAGGGATTGTAACAGAGCCAGAGATTGGCCCCAGTAACCCCTCTGAGAGGGTTTTCTTGGGGTCGGGAGGGGTTAATTTGGGGTCATGCATTGCTAGGGATGTACTCGGGCAGCCTGTTACCATATGGAAACAATCTGCACTGCACAAGGAGGAAGGGCATACGAAAGAAAGCGAGGAAATGATGGAGAACGACACCGGTTCTTCAAATCATCTGAATGAAGTCTCCATACCTCACTCGTCCTGTTTGGAAGAAAGCGACGATGCCATTATTTCGGACTTGGATGCTATCAGAACTACCAATGAGGCCACCGATGCTGGTTCTATAGGAGGACTCGAAGCACCTGCAACCCCTAGCGCCACCCGTCGAAGGCGCAAGTTCTCCCCTTCGGTCAACATTAACACATCCTCAGAGGTTAGTAATGGTACCACAGACTCAATGGCGGCTGATGTAAATGTGGAGTCCACTGTTTATCGTTCACTTAGTGATCCTATGCCTCATAGAAGCTCCTGTGTGGCAGAAGAAGACATTTTCTCCTCAGTCGACAGCAACCTTTTAGGATCTCTATCTGTCAGAGTAGGTCCACCAGAGCCGCCGGTTATGCCCACTTTAGCAGAATGCAAAGGGAGCGTGGCAAGCGACTTATCAGTGTACAGCGATGGCGGACTCCGGTATGACGATGTCGTCGGTGACTATAGCGGCGTCATTAGAAGCATTGTCGCCGAGCCGGGAGCTATGGACAGACTGATGACAGATGATCACAATAACGGTAAAGCTCCTAAGAAGAAATCGTTTAGTGACCCCAGTCGCCGTAGCGACGCGGCTTTACTTTCCCACAATGACTGTCAGTTCAAAGGTCAGGCCAGCAGCACCGAGCCAATCAATGAGCTGGATCAGACCGGCCCGATGCCACCTTCCAGCAGCGAGCCCATTTTGAGCAAGCAAATAGAAAAAGCATGGGAGGAGGAGGAGCAACATAAACAGGAAGCTGCGACACAATCACATGATTGTCACCACGGAAACAGCGATATCGGCATCAAGAAGGCTCGTTCTGAATCTGACAATCCTGACTGTGAAGATGATGTCATAGATCAAAGTACACAAAGGAAAACAGAGGAAACTAGGAGGTTTAACTTTGACCTCAAGCTCGCAGAAGCGTTGTCTCCTCGAATCGTTCGCCGTTCCCCGAGAAAACGTCCCAACAGGCTGGCTCAGTTTTTTTCCCACGAAGACCCCTTAGAGCCCCCGGAACTGGAGGAGCAAGAGGGTCACAATAATGCATTTGAACTCACCCCTCCTCTTCTTGCCTCCAAGCCCAAAACCAGACCTAAGCATGTACGCCATGCCAGTGAACCAGCAACCTTTATACCCATCTCGCCGCCACCACGACCGCAGCCTCTCTCAGGCCAAGCCCCTTCGCCAGCTTTGAGGAAGACCCCTGTAGACGAGACCCCATCTCTGGAGGATGCGACCCAGAAATATATTCTGGATGTCACAGACTGTCCAGGGCCTCATCCTCATCAGACGAGGGATGGGGCTGAAGATTCTGTATCTTCACCCAGCACTATCTGCAGCAGCCCAGTTACAGGAGCTGTATCACAAACTGGTTTGGACCATGGACCATCTCTACCAGCGCCACAGAAGACCAAGCCAAGAGTGGTGAGTCCATATTTGTTTATTTTTGACTATTTCCAGTACAGTATACAGTACACTGTTGACTACAAATATGGTGTCATTATAAAGGCTTTTAAGATGACAACAGCCTAACAGTTGGTGCTTTCTTATGCTTGAGTCTAAGTCTAAGTCTAAGTCATTCTAAGAGTGCATTTGCAAGGCTACATTAGAGAAAGCATTACAGTCTGAGCTGTGTTCAACAAACATCAGAGGATGTTATTGGTGTGATTAAACAAATGTCAGACAGGCGGCATTAGGGAGCCGGCCAAGCCAGTCAAGTGCTCGTCTGTTTTCTTTTTATTCCATCCAATATGGATCTTGGTGCCAGAATCACAGAGCCAAAAGAGAGAGCATTGTACTTTGATACAAATGACATGAGTCTTTATTACTAAATAGCGATGCTATATGCTATTTTTGTGAATCAAAGTTTAGTAACTGATATTGCTGATGCGTCATTGGCAAACTGTTGAATGTGGAAGTTTTTCTCTTGGGATGTTTTGTCTTGTATAATAATTATATTGGTGCAGGATACATGCTTTTATGCAGTAATTAATTAACGAATAAAGGCATATCTTAATTATAGTGGACAGAAAATAAGAACAGACGGGTGTGAGTCTCTCACAATAGATGATTAGAGACGCATTTTCATGGTTCATACTGTAGTTTATCCATTATGTTTTGCACAATCGTTGGCACGCAGACCTCACAGCTCGGAGGACCAGGGTTCGATTCCTCCCTCGGCCATCTCTGTGTGGAGTTTGCATGTTCTCCCCGTGCATGCGTGGGTTTTCTCCGGGTACTCCGGTTTCCTCCCACATTCCAAAAACATGCTAGGTTAATTGGTGACTCCAAATTGTCCATAGGTATGAATGTGAGTGTGAATGGTTGTTTGTCTATATGTGCCCTGTGATTGGCTGGCCACCAGTCCAGGGTGCACCCCGCCTCTCGCCCAAAGACAGCTGGGATAGGCTCCCACCCTCGTGAGGAAAAAGCGGTAGAAAATGAATGAATGAATGAACGATCGTCGGCCACACTTTGAATAATATTCACGATAAGACTGTCCAAAAACATTTCATGCTATTTTGTGCATTATTATGGCTTTCTCTGACTTCCATAGTTGTTGCTATAGTAACGGTAGCAGTCGTTGTTGAGTGACCTCAGCGAGCAGGAAATGGCTTTTAGGAAAATAGGAAGTTGTTGTGGTTAGGGAAGTGTTTGATGATGTCCAGTAGTACCGGGTAGCGTGTGCATGTATGAGCGCTACTCCCTCTAGTCTGTAAAGTGTTTTTCCTCTTTTGTTTCCTGTTTTTGCATATCAGTCTGGAATATATCAGTTCCTTGTTCCCAACATTCAGTGTTTATATCACTGCTCTGCTGCACTACGACAGTATGTGTGTGTGCGTGTGTGTGTGTGATTTGGACAGAATGTAACAATAACTTTGGCGGGCTGAAAATAGAGCGTAGACATGATTTGTGGATGGAGAAAAAACGGTGAGGCCAGTGGAGGGAGATGAAAGTTTGGATTGTGGAGAATAGAGTTCGGTTTATTTCACTCTCAGCTACCTTTTCTCATCTCATTCATTTAGTCTTTCCTCAAGAAATACTTTTACATGTACAGGTTTTAACAAATCTGGTATTCTTTTACCCTGTGTGTCCCTCTCTGGAACATAGCAGTGAACTGAGATCATGTCATATATATTGGCATAAGCAAACTAAGCCAAAATATCAAAGTTTGAGGAAAAAGACTGCTGAGAAAAAATCTCTGCTCGGTTAAAAAATGAAGGGATTAGTCTAGATTTGACAGGGATCTGAAGAATGAAACCGTAACAGAGGAGACAGGGGGGAGGTGAGGCAGCGAAGCGTGATCGTACACATCTCCATTCAACCACAGAAAGCGGCTCTGGTCAAAAGGAATATCCTAATGACCGCTGTGACAGGTGAAGGTTCCATATGAATAAGAACTGCAACTCAAATGTTTTTCTTATTGCTTGTTGTTTTCATTAATGGAGCCCGAGACCAGGTCTGGACAAAATACAGCCCCGAGGGCGACATCCGCTTCTGAATCCGGCCCTCCAGATGCTTCCCAAGTATTTAATATAAACATTTAACATACAAGCTGGCGACTTGACTTGCAAGTAGCTTTTCACATGCAGCCGATGGTGCAATCCTGGCAGATATTTGAATATACCTGAATTTGGATATCTGCAGATACCGATTAAATTCTCATGCCAGATGTTTGTTTGCGTTAATATGCAACCAAGACAAAAGCAGAAGTTGTCATTATTGCAGATTTTCTATGAGGCTCCAACCAACTCATCTGTACCAAACGTAGGCTTTATGTTGTGTTGATGTCCGACTGTTTTGTGTAGCATTATTGTGAGCCCTCTAGACGGGAACCAACACCCCTTTAGTCACCTTCACACATAAGAGTAAATCAGCCATTTAATACATAAATAAGACTCATGCGTTGCTATGAATGTTTTCTGAAAGGGAACTGAGTGACTTCAGGGGTTCAGAGTTGACTTTTAGCTTGGTGTGTGTTACCTAGTGGTGTGTCAGTCATGAACGAACAGTTCAAAAGAACTAGTTCTTTTTTGTGAACACAATGAACAAGGTCACCGCCCCTGAAATACCCGTTCAGTCCGTGCATTTGCAAATGCTCTGTGGGAGGGTGGGGTTAGCAGACTGAAAGACCAAGACCTCGTTCATTCTGTTCACAAAAAAGAATAGTTCATTTCACCCGTTCGTTCATGACCGACACACCACTAGTCATCACGTGTTGTTGTACTGTTGGATAGGAATGAACGTAAACATGAGTGAACGGACTGACTCGACACGGCTTACCGGGTCTATGCACAAGGGGGTGATCACAGGCTAACGACCAATTGAACAAAATCAATTTTTTTTACTGAACGAACTGGAATGATCCAGTTCACAGAAATGTCCATATTTGTATTGGGGAATATTTTAATTAAAGATTCTTGTGTTTTTTGTGAGATAATTCAAAGCGAGGTTGAGCATATGAGGTCTCATTTATGCACCGATATCAATATTGGCAGAAAATGCAATAATGATAAGATCCGACATCTCATTTTCATGCCGATATTGTCTGATAATATCAGACATGCTGAGTACTAGGCTATGGTCACCTGTCAAGGAGGCAATATGTCAATATAAATGGTGACTCCCATAAAAGGTGAAGTCATGTCTGTTCGTTCTCCAAATATTACATAATTAGAGTGGGACATCTTAAACATAGGCCAGGGGTCTCAAACTCAATTTACCTGGGGGCCACTGGAGCTAGGGTCTGGGTGAGGCTGGGCCGCATCAGGTTTTCCAAAAAAAACCCAAAACGCATTTATTAAAAACAGAAAAATGAATAAACTTTGCTTTGGTTCCGATTTTCTACAAGAAAAGCTCTGATAAAACATTTCACTGTTCTCAAATATCTTAATTTTTATTTTTCTACACAAAATAAAATCAAGAATAAAGAAAATCAATCAATCAGTAATAAATAAATATAATAATAATAAAATGGCAAATAATTAAAAATTAAGAAACCACATATAGTTGGTGGGTAGACAAATATTTTTTTTCAGATTAAAATTAACAAAGCATTGTTAGAGCCCTGTAGACATGACAAAACATGACTATAGTCACATTTATACTCTTTTTATTTACAACATATTGCGCAACTGCAGGGTCTTGAGACACATGCTAACTCGCAAACTAGAGAGCTAACGACCTCAACGGTAGCCTTCAAGTTATTTCCTTTAAACTTAAATAGCCAAAAACTTACCACTTCCACACGGATAGGGAGGATAACTATTAACAGTTATTTAACCTTTAACATGAACATTAATCAAACATAATAATTTTTTCTGGGTACATGATACCATACAGCATCCATATCAAACTTTCGCGGGCCGCACTAACATTAAACTTTCATATCAAGGCGGGGGCCTCAAACTAGTGTCCTGCGGGCCACATTTGGCCCGCGGGCCGCGTGTTTGAGACCCCTGACATAGGCTATTCATCCGTTTCTGAATTGCAAGGCCAGTGCAGGTATGAGAAACATGCTGTGGTCTTAATGAAGGAAAGAATGATGTAAAGAGACCCTCAAAGAGGACAAGAACCAGAGCTCCTCATCCTCTTGGACTGACTCTAAAGGTTGTGTGTTTATATCTTTGGATTTAGGATGGACTTTATTTTTTTTATCAGGCCACCCAGTTGGAATGAAATACCTCCCGGGGGGTTAATGATTTCATCACTCTGCACACCTCGTTATGGTGAAGAGGAGCACTAAAAGATGAAAGACAATTGGGGAAGTGAGGGCTTTTTTTTTTTTTTACCAGCGATGGTCAACTTCACTTGTCTTTGTGTTATGTAATATCTACACTGGAGGGGGTAGACCAAGATAGAACCCATGTGTTGCTTTTGGGATAGACACAGCAATAATATTTTGTGTTCCACTCATTCAGTGTGTGTGTGTATCAGGATGATTTAATGAAGGATTCATCTGATTTCATAGGGGTCTAAGTTTGTCAATATTGATGTCATTTCATTGGTAGTCAACCTCTTGCTAAGTAGGTCAGACCTGATGTCTTGTCTATAAATCTTTACAGCTCTTCAAGATGTATACATATTCTTATCATGAAGAATGCGTGTTTAGTGAAGAATTGGAATGAAGCCACATTAGGTACACTCGGAAAACTATAGTACTCTCTTGATGTCTGATGGGCGACCAAGTTGTAGGTCACACAGCATAAATAATTCTCTGGTTACATCACGTTAGGACGGCTACCCATAGGCCAATAAAAAAAGACAGGATTAAGTCACACACACACACTCACACACGGCAAGGAAAGAATCCACAAACAACACTGTAAAGCAGGGGTCTCAAACTCAATTTACTTGGAGGCCACTGGAGCTAGGGTCTGGGCGAGACTGGGCCGCATCAGGTTTTCCAAACCCCCCCCCCCCCCCCCCCCCAAAAAAAAACGCATTTATTAAAAACAGAAAAATGAATAAACTTTGCTTTGGTTTCGATTTTCTACAAGAAAAGCTCTGATAAAACATTCCACTGTTCTCAAATATCTTACTTTTTATTTTTCTGCACAAAATAAGATGAAAAATAAATAAACAAATCAAGAATTAAAAAAATCAATCAATCAGTAATAAATAAATAAATATAATAATAATAATAATAAAACGGCAAATAATAAAAACTTAAGAAACCACATATAGTTGGTGGGTAGACAATTTTTTTTTTCAGATTAAAATGAACAAAGCATTATTAGAGCCCTGTAGACATGACAAAACACGACTATAGTCACATTTATACTCTTTTTACTTACAACATATTGCGCAACTGCAGGGTCTTGAGACACATGCTAACTCGCAAACTAGAGAGCTAGCGACCTAAACGGTAGCCTTCAAGTTATTTCCTTTAAACTTAAATAGCCAAAAACTTACCACTTCCACACGGATAGGGAGGATAACTATTAACAGTTATTTAACCTTTAACATGAACATTAATCAAACATAATAATTTTTTCTGGGTACATGATACCATACAGCGTCCATATTAAACTTGCGCGGGCCGCACTAACATTAAACTTTCATATCAAGGCGGGGGCCTCAAACTAGTGTCCTGCGGGCCACATTTGGCCCGCGGGCCGCGTGTTTGAGACCCCTCTGCTGTAAAGTTTATTTCAGCACTTTACTTTCACAATTACTTCACCGTTGTAACTGAAGTTCAGACACGATTGTATTTTGTTCCATGACTGTACTGAAAATGAGCCAAATCGTGACCTTAAATCCGAGATACGCACTCAACTGTAACCGCGGCATAGCGTCACACCGCTCGTACCAATCCAAGATTGTTGTGGTTCATTTTTTTCTTAGCACATGATTTGTCTTGTCGTGAAAAGTGACAATGCTCCTGCAGTTTTGTATCGATTAACAATCGTTTGATTCTACACCCTGTCATCTGTAATAGTTTAGGTCTAGTTAGTGTAATACGTGAGTATTTCTGGAAAAAAAATGCAAAGTCTACTGCCATGCAGCGTCTGCAAACAAATCACAATATGACACTCCATCTGGTTTCTCACAGTTTGGGAAAAAAAAACTGTGGGAAAGGACTCTTGGATGGTGACAGTTGTAATATTCTTTGAGGACCTTGACTGAACTTTTCCTTTTAAGGATAGTCACTGGATTTGGACTTTTAACTCCAGCCTTGCTATGGTAAATTCATAGCAGTTCAGGCCTTTGAACATTTGAATAATATTGGCATGCACGCATCAGCATCTGTCCGTCCCAATAGCTCTCCTCTGGCCGGTCTCGCTCTAACTCGCTCAGTGTGTGTGGATCCACCCAGCGTAATTACAGAGCTCTGTGCTTATGTAAGGAAAGTCTCCTCTGAAGCAGCACTTTTCCAGCTTTCAAGCTGCTATCTCAGCTTCTTTTGGGAGCCCGGGAATATTTCTGCATATGCTAAACATTGTGTTGGTGTGTTGCCGTCATTTAGACAATGGACACTAATGAAACTAGTCAAATTATAGTAGACCTAGCAGAGTCTGTTTATAACATGCACTGTTTGCTTAGCCCCAAATATGCACAAATGTAGTTTGTCACTAATAGTAAAAATGTTCTTCCACATAAACCTAATTTTACTGTTTGAATAGGCACATTCTATAATTTGGTAATATAGTATGCCATAAATAGCCACCCTTTATGATGTGTGAAGACTGATAATGCTCGTCCCTTGCTCAATCACGGTTCGAATATCCATAATTTTTTCAAGAAAAATAAATAGTAATGGTAATGGTTTTATTTCATTTGAACATACATCAGATTACAATTGAGTGCATCACATAAATCAGTTCACAGTTCCACCGCTTAAAAGAAATAAATGTTGACTATATTGACTATGGTCTATTATTAGTCAAACAATATTTAGTATAAATGTTCTTCCACATAAACCTAATTTTACTGTTTAAATAGGCACATTCTATCATTTGGTAATATATTATTCCATAAATAGCCACCCTTTATGACGTGTGAAGACTGGTAATAGTCGTCCCTTGCTCCATCACGGTTCGAATATCAATCAGTTTTTCAAGAAAAATAAAATAAATAAATGTTGACTATATTGACTATGGTCTATTATTAGTCAAACAATATTTAGTATAAATGTTCTTCCACATAAACCTAATTTTACTGTTTAAATAGGCACATTCTATCATTTGGTAATATATTATTTCATAAATAGCCACCCTTTATAATGTGTGAAGGCTGGTAATAGTCGTCCCTTGCGCCATCACGGTTCGAATATCAATCAGTTTTTCAAGAAAAATAAAAAAAATAAATATTGACTATATTGACTATGGTCTATTATTAGTCAAACAATATTGAAAGACAAGTTATATGCAGTACTATGGTCGCTCGGCATCAGTAATGATAAGACGGGATGTTAGATTACAATACCTTTCAGCTGAGACTGTTCTTCTCTCATTCGGTGTGGAAGTGGTAAGATATTGGCTCCATTGTTCTTCTTCCCCATTACGTTTGAAACACTTTTTATTGTTTATAATAAGTAAATTGGAGAGCCTAATTTGTTAGCTCGGTAGCTTGCTGCGTTTGTTAATATTGAAGCCTACTTTACAAAAATTAACTTCTGGAACCGATTAACCGAAAGGGCTGACTATACATTGTAATATCCCCTAAAATACAGCAAGAGTAGTTTCTTTGTTGTGTGTGTGTGAGATAGTTTATAATATTATGTGAATTCAAAATGATATTACGCTGTATCGCCCAGTCTTTCAAACAATACTGCAACTGTAGCATCGTTGATAGCACGTTTGTACCCACGCACCCACTCACACTGTAGGTTGACAGGACCCTTCAGTCTACTTCTCTCACTTGTCTTTTGTCATCCAGTCAAACATGACAGTTGTTGTCCTATGGCATCAGTGCGTCGCTTTGGATCATGCTCGAGCTGCCAGTTGAGAAAAGCTCTCGGAAATGGGAATGGGAACGGGAACGAGAGACGGTGGAAGTCTCGGAGCGCTGTTCCTGAATGGCTGCTGGGATCCCGGATCAAAGCCCAGGGAGAGGAGGAGAGTGACTGGAGGTCAGCTAAGGTTAAAGCAGCTTCTCAGGCAGGTGGAGTGTGAAGACATTTGATTTATTCTTCTTCTTATTGTGTAGCTGATATTGGGCTGGATTCTACAATGATGTCATTTTGAGAGCAGAGATGAACGGGGATGGAGTGATTTCACCTCCACAGTAAGCTTTGGGAAGTTTGAACCCACTGTGCTGCTTCTGCTGCTACTTCCTTTTTATGTAGATTTTATCCCGAGATGAGTCTTCATCCACATCTGAGTCAGCCTGAAGGAATGCTGACCTTAACTCCAAATAGGAAATGGTGTGTTTGAGGAAGACTGAGGTAGTTTTGAGTGCAAGGTGTACATTTTTTTTTTTGCTTCTCCTTCTGTACATCACCTCTGAGATGGTGAGTCCTCCAGTGTAGAGCTGAAGATAACACCCCAACCTGTAAGAACCAAAAACAAAAAAAAAGCTGTCTCAAAGGTATGTTTGATGGTCTCAAAGAAAGCTCCCATCACCCAATGTTAGCTTGGGGTACTGGGGTGGTGGTGGGGGGGTGTCCTATGTGTAATCGGGTCAGTCTTTGCTGAAACAATGTAGTCCTTCTTCGCTCCTCAATGGCCTTCTTATTTCCAGCCGGGCCTCTGCTTTTTTATCCCCGTCTAACATCTGATTCACCAGCTGGCGTTTGCATGGTGTGGTTTTTCCAATGTTATTGTGAGAGCGGGAGAGAAATTGTTAGTATTCCTACATGAGATGCCAGTCAAATTAACGTCGGTGGAGTGCATATTTTCCTGAGACATGTCAGTCCAGTGTCAAATGTTGCTAACTGATCCGGTCAGATTAAAAAGCAGCAGGATGTTGGCCGTGTTAGGACCAATAAAACATGCCTGTGGTAAGATTGGGGTCCGAAACCTAAACTTGACAACCACAAGTGAAATGGTTGCAAATGTTGTGAATACAGCCTCTCTGACAGGGCCATAGCAACCCGGGATCCCCTATTTAGTGGTCTAGAATATTGGTGGGACAGCAAGGAAACCTCATGTTGGGTCGGCGTCTGTGCTAATTACTCATATGTGTGGAGCTTGTGCATAGGGTTGGGAGATATGGACCTGAGCATATAATACGAGCCCCTATAATACGAGTCGTGGCGGAGGTTAAGCGTGCATACTGTACGTATTACATCAATGTCAATGATTGGTTTATGGCTGCCAAGTATTATGTCCTTGTGTCAGCGAGAAATGGGTTGACAGTCAACCAAATGTAGCGCTAAATTTAACCAGTAACTAACCAAAGTAGCACAAAATTTTTACAGATTTTGGAAGTCGGTGCACACCTGAGTCAATTTTTTTTTAAATTAAAGGCACCTTATAGTACGGGAAATACGTTTTTTAGACGTAAATATAATTCCTTCTTGTGTGTGTCATTAGTAAATGTGTTCCCTAGGGTGACCTTAGAAGTGGGCAGATAGATGTGTGGTGGACAGGAAGTGACATCAGAGGTTTAGAATTGAGTTTTAGCTTGTCGTGGGTTGTGGCCCCAACAGTAGCCCGTATTGTTATAATAACAATAATAATAATAATAATAATAATTAGTATTATTACTATTATTATTATTATTATTACTATCATTATAGTAATAAGAAATAATAATAATTATTATATAATTATATAATATTATTATTATTATTATTATTACTACGTTGTTGTAAGGTAATTTAAACCTGAAATAAATGCCAGTTTATTATTATTATTACATTATAGTAATAAGAAATAATTATTATTATATAATTATAGTAATGGGTTGGGTTGTCATTAGTAAATGTGTGTAAATGTGTTCCCTAGGGGGACCTTAGAAGGGGGCAGATAGATGTGTGGTGGACAGGAAGTGACATCAGAGGTTTAGAATTGAGTTTTAGCTTGTCGTGGGTTGTGGCCCCAACAGTAGCCCATGTTGTTATAATAACAATAATAATAATAATTACTATTATTACTATTATTATTATCACTATGAATGAATGAATGAATTATAGTAATAAGAAATAACAATACTTATTATATAATTATATAATAGTAATAATTGCCATGTGATTGGCTGGCGACCAGTCCAGGGTGTACCCCGCCTCTCGCCCATAGACAGCTGGGATAGGCTCCAGCATCCCCCGCGACCCTCGTGAGGAAAAAGCGGTAGAAAATGAATGAATGAATGAATAATAATAATAATAATAATAATAATAATAATTATTATTATTATTATTATTATTATTATTATTATTATTATTATTATTATTATTATTACATTGTTGTAAGGTAATTTAAACCTGAAATAAATGCCAGTTTATTATTATTATTATCATTACTATCATTGTAGTAATAAGAAATAATAATTATTATTATATAATTATAGTAATGGGTTGGGTTGTGGCCCCAACAGTAGCCCATGTTGTTATAATAACAATAATAATAATTATTATTATTACTATTATTATTATTACTACATTGTTGTAAGGTAATTTAAACCTGAAATAAATTCCAGTTTATTATTATTACTATAATTATAGTAATAAGAAATAATAATAATTATTATACAATTATATAATAATAATAATAATAATAATTATTATTATTATTATTATTATTATTACGTTGTTGTAAGGTAATTTAAACCTTAAATAAATGCCAGTTCTGGCAGTTTGAGTGTTATTTGAACACAATAAGTAGTTGTGGTTGTTGTTGTGTGTGAAAGCATCATTATAAATCCAGCCTGTGCTTATGTCTGCTGCCTGTATATATAAGAAAATGGTTTCTTAAGTGTGTAAAGCATGCCATATTGGCTATAACTCCTATAACTCCTGCCTGCAGAGGGAAATAACAGCACATATTCTGCCTTTTTAAGGAGCCATTTCTCCTCTTACCAGAGCCATAATTGTCTACATCGAAAGGGTAGGGCAGGAAGTGGTTCGGGGGAGGCACACACACACACACACACACAGGAAGAACAAAATAGTTTTTTGGGGGGGGAGGGATAAATGTTACTCCAAAGATGGCGACCACCCTTATGTGTTCATTTGGTTTCCCGTGGCGACCGCGTATGTGCGTGTGTTGATGCTGTGTGTGTGTACGTGGCTGTAAGAATGCGGTGACATCACAGCGTCTAGTGTTTCTGAGGACAAACAAAATAAACTCGCATCTCCAGTCAAAGTCGTCTGCTCACCCTCGTCAGTCTGTCTGCATCTTATGTCACCTCTGTGTGTGTGTGTTTCTACATGTTTCCATGTTGCCGTGTTGTCTTTTCTGACCCTTACGCCTCTTTTCGTCTTTTCTTTGTCCCCCTCACCTCTCATGCTATTTTTATCCTTTCTCCCCCTGCGCCCACATCTGGATCTCATTGAAAAAGTGAACAGCCCTTCAGCCATAAAAGACTCCCTGGACCGTGTGTGTGTGTGTTTTTTTTTTTTTTCGGGGGGTAAGAAGCACGGTAAGACCTAAATATAATCAAGCCCTTGAGCAAAAGATTGTGACCAAACTATCTAAGTATTTAGCTACGCAATCATCAATGCTCACAACAATGAAATGCCTTGTTGAGGCACATCCCACTGCAGGTTTGATGATGTAATGGCATTCTACTCTAGACTGGTTAATGGCAGTAAGTATAGGACGGACCTGTGCCTAGGCCGGACTGTTTCTTAGTTAGTAGGGGAATTCCCGGTATTTCATGGAGGATAACCAGATGTTAGAAGCAAGTTAGATGTATGACTGGCGGACATAGCGATGACAGTGACTGTGCTTTCATCACTTCCTAAAAGACATGT
This sequence comes from Doryrhamphus excisus, assembly GCF_030265055.1. NCBI lineage: Eukaryota > Metazoa > Chordata > Actinopteri > Syngnathiformes > Syngnathidae > Doryrhamphus > Doryrhamphus excisus. The sequence goes on along the minus strand of NC_080473.1, from coordinate 12,385,362 downwards.
AGTCATTTAGCCTCTAAGAAATAAACAAGGCATAGCCTACTTGGTTTCAGATGAGTCCATGATCATCATCACGAAGGTGATACCACCTAAATGACCATCAAATCAATTGGATCTTGCACAAGGCCCTCGGACTACAGCTGTCCTATCTAGTCTGACTGTGTCCCACCTAGTCCTTTGAACATGAACTTATAAGAGGCAAAATGTCTGAGATTAACCTCCCAAATTGACCTTTCAACCCATCATCCATCTTCGCGTTATGACAAGTGGAAGCTACACGACAGCAGGTTAGAACCTCCTATCTTCTTAATAATAGACTGTAGCAGACTGTAGCCTCACTAAAGACGTAAAGGAGCGTCTTCAGTGGCAGGGGAGGGCTTTGTGGACTGACGTGTTTCAGCAATAAACATAAATCAGACATAAAGGTTACTAATATGTCTGTCTTAATATGGTATCACAGAACAATAATAGTCTTTCACAAAGAAAATACCTGTTTTTAACCTGCTTTTGGCAAATAAAGCTTGTGTGTTGCTCTGAGAAATGCTTCTTGTGTGTGTGGAGGGGGGGGGGGGTGCATCAGCTCTATTAATAGAAGGATGAATGGTATTGGCCTGGGAATGTTGTTCTCTCCAGAAAATAAACTTTCCCAAAATTTGCCTCTGTACATCCATGTGACTGGGTAATGAATTTGACAAGATAAGGAAATAGGAGACGGGTCTTTTTTTTTGGAATGTTACATTTGTATGTTTCCATTGCCATACCGCTTATGTCATGGCTTTGATGCCATGTATAAGTGCCGACTAGTGGCTAGGACTATCGGGGATTCCAATATTCTGGAATCAATCTCAGAGAAGTATTACCTCGCTTGTCTCAAATACTCACATTTGGGGGAAAAAAAGTGTCCTAATTGTGTCCCTGCGACTAATGTTTTTAAGTTAGTGTCCCTTAATTGCACACCAAAGCACAAATAAGAAGAAATAATGACCATATTTCTTCGAACAGCAGTCACCATTAGAATAGACGCCTGAAGTCAGGGGTCTCAAACACGCGGCCCACTAGATTGACTAGTTTGAGGCCCCCGCCTTGATATGAAAGTTTAATGTTAGTGCGGCCCGCGCAAGTTTGATATGGATGCTGTATGGTATCATGTACCCAGAAAAAATTATTACGTTTGATTAATGTTCATGTTAAAGGTTAAATAACTGTTAATAGTTATCCTCCCTATCCGTGTGGAAGTGGTACGTTTTTGGCTATTTAAGTTTAAAGGAAATAACTTGGAGGCTACCGTTTAGGTCGCTAGCTCTCTAGTTTGCGAGTTAGCATGTGTCTCAAGACCCTGCAGTTGCGAAATATGTTGTAAATAAAAAGAGTATGAATGTGACTATAGTCGTGTTTTGTCATGTCTACAGGGCTCTAATAATGCTTTGTTCATTTTAATCTGAAAAAATAATATGTCTACCCACCAACTATATGTGGTTTCTTAAGTTTTTATTATTTGCCGTTTTATTTGAGAACAGTGGAATGTTTTATCAGAGCTTTTCTTGTAGAAAATTGAAACCAAAGCAAAGTTTATTTATTTTTCTGTTTTTAATAAATGTGTTTTTTGTTTTTTTTGGAAAACCTGATGCGGCCCAGTCTCGCCCAGATCCTAGCTCCAGTGGCCCCCAAGTAAATTGAGTTTGAGACCCCTGCCTTAAGTACTTACTGCACCTTAAAGTCGGTTTACTGTGTCTTTTAATCATGTTGTACTTTTTTTTTTAAAGATATTCTACTTCTATGAAGTATGCTGGAACATGCAAATTTCCCCGTGGGGATGAATAAAGTATTTACCTACCTACCTACCCACTCCAATAAATTACCTGGTGCCATCTCACACACCATTCTGTGGAGTCAAAACAACTACACACAGCAACGCAATAGGCAGATAAAACAAACAAGACACTACCAACGTATAGTGCAGAATATCAACCAACGACTAGGTGTATGTGATCCGCCGATCAAAATCCTCAGAAAGTATTAATTGTAGGAAGGAAGGCTGTGCTGCACATCCACACTAGAACTGTGGCATTCGGCTTAACTTTTGCCTTTGTGTCATTCATATCCACGTCTGCTTGCTAACTGCTAGCAGTCTGTGTAGCCACTGCCGCCACAAAGAGGCTTAATAGTTGAGGATGCTCACTCATTTTTGCGTTCATTGCAAATAGAGCCAATACACATAGACGCATGCAGAGTGAATCCACTTCTGACATTTTTTTTGCTGAATCGTTCATCCCTAAAACATGCATTTGTTATAACAAAGCTGCTGCTGACGGAAGTAGCATTAGTTTCAGTGTGTGCAGACTACCTGGATTCCTGCATTCCAGTCATTTGAGCTCAAGCCAGAACATTCTGGGAAACAGATCAGAGCAAAGCCGGGAGGGAATTATGAAGTGACAAAAGTGCAATAAAGAGGAAACTGAACAATTCTGCATGATTCCTCCCATTCTGTTACATTTAGGATATAATTGACAACACAGAATCAAAAACAGGCTGGTTGGGATGTTCACTTATTCCTTTCCCCCTGTCTGTCACATACTATTTTGGCCAAAAAAGGTTAATCATTTCACAGTAATGAGTCTAAAAATAACTTGAATGAGTTCCTGCTAAATTAGGACTATTATTTCCCGTTATTGAATGCAGTTGATTGGGTCCACCAAATAGGAGACTTTCATATGATTTTAGTGAGAGTGCGCTGACTGATCTAATCACTCCCTCTTTAAGCAACACAGGGACTGAGCCCATATCACACACACACACACACACACGCTCACATGCAATACTGCCATATAAGGAGAGAGTGAGAAACATCGGTGAGCGCTTGAAATCGGGGGTCTTCTCTTTTTCTTTTATCCATTTTCTTACTTTTTTTTCTTCCCTCGTTTTCCATTTTAGTTTACTGTCTTATTGCACCTCTCGTGCACGCATACACCCCCCAATTTTCGAGCCAAAACTTTTATTCCACATCCACTTTTCAGAGAACTCTCCGTACAAAGCTTTTCTTTCCTCTCTGGCTTTACTCATGGGTACACATTAACTAAATGTCCTGTAGCCGCACTGTTTAAATAGCTATCATGGATATTGGGCCACACAGGGTCACACCAGAGGGAAGCCCAAAAGTAATAGAACTTTATTTTAATCTCATCTAAAAGCAAATATCAGAACAATGTTGAGTAGTACGGGTTTCATTTTCTACTGAAGATTTAAAAACATTTAAAGAAAATATATACAATTTCACAATTTCCATACAAAATAAACAGAATTCCTGTGCATTATGTATAATCCCTCGTTTATCACTGTTAATTGATTCCAGACCTGGTTGTGATATAGTCAATTTTCCGCCAAGTAGGATTCATTATTTAATAATAGTAATATTTTCATAATTAGAGCATGGAAAACCTGTTTACAGCCTTCTAAATTTGGAATTTAACATTATTAGAGCCCACCAGACATGAAATTACACCCCTATTGTCACCTTTACTTATATTACCCAATATGTGTTCAATGTACGTGATCACTCAGGGACCTGAAAGAGAGGTTCGGCGAGAGGTGACGCAGAGTGGATCATTCAAACCTGCAATAAAAGCCTGTTGTTCTGGCAATCAATTCTCACTGAAAATTACAATAGCATTACTGACACCCAGTGTAGAATACTACAATTCATCATCTGAATGTGTATTTGAATGCCTTATATTTTTGTCCATACATCCATTCTCTATGCCACTTATCCTCACTATAGGTCACGAGTATGCTGGAGCCTATCCCAGCTGACTTTGGGCAAGAGGCATGGTACACACTCGACTGGTGTTTTACTTAATTTGCCATTTTTATGCTTGAAAATTCTTAATTCAGTCAATAGAAATATGTTTGATTTGATAAAATATGCACATTTTTTTTTTTTTTCATCACTGTTTTGTGTTTTTAACCACAAAACAGTGATGGTTTACTGCGTGAAACTGTGAAAATGGCGAGGGTCGACATATATATCATAATAACAAACTAAATCATATGTTATTTTCTTGCCTTCAGCACTGCGCTACAAATTTTCTATTATTTTCTCAAATTAGAGACACCTAAAAGTTATTTTTTTTAACTTTAATACAAACTAGCAATCAAGATTATGTTGCAGAATTTTCTCAACACCCCACAATGTAGTACATTTTGCAACCGTCATATTTGAATCAAGTCAGCACAATTGACATTGCGACGTGTCCTTGTGGCAAATATTTGTCTGTACAGTATATTGTGCTTACAAGGAGTGTCAAAGTCCAGCGTGATACTCTTGAGTGAATATTTTGACAAAGCAGTTAATGTTTGTAGCATGATGAAAAACACCCCCCGTGGTGCCTGTGTTTTGTGTGCAGAGGGATGCACTAGTCAAGGAATGTGACAGTTTCATGTGAGCGGTTATAAACTGATCCAATGTCCGGGGAGCATCAGGGTCGTACTTACAGTACGCTACAGCCAGATGCCTTTTCACTTCCTGGTTGCTGCCTACCGTATAGTATTTCAATGGGAATGATGCAGGCTGTGCTTTTATAAAATGCACTTGCTGTTATGTTTTTATAGCTTAAAAGTGCACCAAACATGCTCTCTTTTGTTGTAGAGTTGCATCATCACCTCTTTTTGCTCTTGCGTAAAAAAAACAAACTTAAAAGACTTCTTGGGAGCGAGTCATCGGGTTGACAAAAATGTATTTGATAGCGAATTAGTTAGGAATTTGCGAGGAACAATCGTATTTTATGAGTCAGCGATTGGCCTTGTGTGAGAGCCTGTGTGTTGTTGAAATAAGAAAAATGTTGTCTTTCCCTGGGATTGGGATTACTATGGACAATTTGGAATCGCCAATTAACCTAGCATGTTTTTGGAATGTGGGAGGAAACCGGAGTACCCGGAGAAAACCCACGAATGCACGGGGAGAACATGCAAACTCCACACAGAGATGGCCGAGGGTGGAATTGAACCCTGGTCTCCTAGCTGTGAGGTCTGCGCGCTAACCACACGATCGCCGTGCCACGACTTGAGATTTGACTTAATTAATTAAAGATTTAAAGGGCAACTGCACTTAAAAAAAAAATGCCCATCATTCACGATCCTTATTTGAAACATTAACTAATTTTTCTTTCTCTTTTCTGTGCATTCGAGCACAAGAAAACCAGTTATTGAGCTAGCTAGCAAAGGGTGTCAGTTCCAGTGATATTATTTTTGTAGCAGCTAACGTGAAAAACTATTTTTATCTCGCAAACTGGGCGTCATTCAAAGACGGAAGAGCGAATACCAAACTCTACATTTCGCTGCAAAAATTTGTCAAGATGATCGTTTGTCGTCACATTTTTCACCTCAGGACTGAAGCACACGTATTGTGCTGGAAGACACAGCCATCCCAAAACACGGACTCGAAATATTGTAAAGTCGGCATGATAATCAGCCTTTTATTGGTTTCTGCAACAGTGTTATATCTTACAGCAACACGGGTCAGCAACTCTTCTCTTTTGGTCCAGGCTCTAGCTAGCAGGAAAAACACCGCCCCCTATAGTCCAACTCCTGAATCACAGCTGAGAAGCATACACAATAATAACACCCTTTGTTTCCTACTGTATATAGTTTGTAAATTGCAGACTCCTTTTTTTGGCTGTCTGTACATAGATGTTATATTTAGTCTCACCAGTCATATATTTTGATTTTCAGATGCTGCTGTTTGGATACTTATGGTGCATGTGTACTCAATGTAAAACAAAATATTTTAGTGTACAGTATGTGCTGTCATGTGATTCAACTCTCTTGTTCTCTCGCTCTCTCACTCTCTCGGTGTCTCTGACCCGCTCTCGTCTCTCATTCATGCTTTGTCGTCCATTCACATGTTTCTGTGGCAACCGGTGTTACATAGCAACAGACGGACCAATAACAGAACTTAGACTCGCTGTCTGCTTTTGTCTTCTTCCTCCATCGCTCACGCAACTCTCCTGTCACAGTAAAATATAGTGACAGTAAATCAGCGCATGTTCATTCAGAAGATGCATGGGAGTGGAGTAGAGGTAGAGCACATGCATTAAATGCATGGACAAAAGTATTTGGACACCTAGGCGTTGCATTGACAAAGGTGCAAACGTTTTGGTAAATTTGTCATTTGGCCATTTAGTACTTACTAAGAAATGTATATAAATGTCAATATAAAGCCTAATTTTAACAAATAAAAGTATAAATTCAATGATCAATTCCATTAACTTGAACATGAACTGCTGCATATTTTTGCCGACTCCAACTAACAAACAGCGATGGAAAACACATGTTGCCACGGTAATGAAACAAACATTTATTTTCTTCTCCTGCATCATTTTACCACAAGCTATGACTTTCCATGGCGGTCTTGTCATTGCACCCTCACTTGCTTGGTTTAAGGCTGGATCTTTAAAATTATTTTTTTACTCCCTTGTAGATATTGTAATACTTCAAGATGCTTTTTTTTTTAGCTCAACATCATCGTTTGGGTGATTCTAAACTAATACTGAGGCCACTTTGGTATTTTGTATTATTCTAGTACATATTATAGTACATATGTCAAGACAAAATTGCATCTCAGATTTGTGACATACTGGAAGTTTTTTTAATAAGTAGCAGAGATGAGGATGCTGAGTTTCTCATTGGGAGTGACCAGGATGGATAGGATCAGGAAGGAGTACATCAGAGGGATTACATGTTAGAGGCCTTGGAGATAAAGTCAGAGAGGCCAGACTGAGATGGTTGGGACATGTCCAGAGGAGAGATAGTGAATATATTGGTAGAAGGATGCTGCCAGGTAGGAGGCGTAGAAGAAGACCAAAGAGGAGGTTTATGGATGTCGTGAAGGAGGACATGAGGGTAGTTGGTTTGAGAGCCCAAAGAAAAAGATGTTATGAGTATAAACTTCAGTCTTATTCTTAAATAATATTTGTTCATTTTCTTCCAGTAACATTATGATTTTATTCCCATCATATTATAACTTTTTCTCAATCTTGTTTTACAAAAATTCCAACTATATTTTGTTTTGTTTCTCATAATATTCCGCGTAAAAAAATATTTTTCTTTCATATTTCAACTTCATACTGCTAAAATTGTTATTTTAAATTAGTTTAAATTAAATTAGTTATTTTTCCTCATAATATTACCTTCTCATAAAAAATCTCATAAGATTACAACTTTCTACTCTTAATATATAGATTTATTTAAAAATTACTCTTGATTTTTCCATTTAGGTGCTGCTTTTTTAAATAATAATAAAAAAAAAACAAGCTGCGGCCCGCACTTTGGACACCCCTGCCAAAGTACAATAGTGTATTTCTTGCCGCACACCTCAACACACAATTCCGCATAAACACCCACACAGATGGATGGATTTAGTGGGGTCAGGAATGTTAAGAGTAGAATAAAAAGGGGAAGTAGAAAGAAAGATGGATGGCGGTTAAGTGAGATGTATGGAGTGGCTTAAATGCCACTAGTTTTTCCCACAGAGACGTAGCATAATAACATACTGCGTACGGGTATGTGAGTCATAAATTAAGTCATATCCTGGCCTAATTTTGACTGTGGAATTTTCATTTGTGTACGTTATTAGTTTGAAATGACACATTTTTAGAAAGCTGTGTGACAATTCCTTAAAAGCATAGTAGGTGATGGTATATAATAGATGCAATACTGACCATGACTTCCTGTTTAGCGCATCCTGATATGTATTTTGAGAGAGAGAGAGAAAAAGATGGTATAGGAGGGGGTTCAGAAAAGACAAAACTGGGTGGGAGAGACAGAGGAGGTATTTCCGGAGTGGTGTTGGGGTTAAAGACTTTGTCCCTGATGGCTATCTGTGGAGCCCAGTGCATTGTGGGATAGGTTGCTAGACAGGAAGTGATGAGATGTTAGATTACTTATAAGCGTGGATGGAAGACTCTTCCTTGTGCCTCCATGGATGCTCGTCAACTGTGCAAAAATGAGGGAACTTGTACTCTACTACTGTGCTCATCGGTACAGTTCCATGTACACTTATTTATTGTACTTCTAGACCAGGGGTGGGCAAACTACGGCCCGGGGGCCACATCCGGCCCGCCAAGTGTTTGAATACGGCCCGCCCAATCTTTCAAAAGTATTTAATTTAAACTCAACATACAACCTGGCATCATGGCCTGAGCCAACCTTTTGATGGTTGTATCAATTTTGTTGTTTGACATGGTCTGTTGTTTACAAAGTGCTCCTGAAAAAAGAGACACAAGCACATAATAATAATACAAATTAAAAAAATAATTATTATATTATTATTATAACTATTATGATTATTATATTTATTAATGCTAATTATTATATTAATTATATATAATAATATTGTTATATTCGCATATTTTACATAATAATATAATAATAATTATTTTTTTAATTGTATTTTAATTATTATAATATTTTATTATTTTTAAAATACTTAAATATAAATATAAAATAATAAATAATAATAGCAGATTCCATGACAATTTTACAGATACAATAATACCAGGTGGACTGTTACGTGTAAAATATATAGTCTGCCCCCCCCCCCCCCCCCCCCACCCGGAAATTTTGTTATATCAATGGAGTCAAAAAGTTTGCCCACCCCTGTTCTAGACACTGTCAAGCTGATATAAATGGTCTATAGATTACCCTCTTATACAGTATGTGGATCTATACTGGTGCATATTAGTCCTATCTGGTACAAAGACTCTTTTCACTGCACTTGTACTTGTATTTCTTGCTCCAACACACACACACACACACACACACCAACCTTTGCAACACGAGCATCTCCGGTTACGTGTGTTTTCTCTATCTCACAAGTGATACAGTTTCAGCAACCACAACCCAGTCTGCTTTTCACGGGCTAAATACAAACATTCCAGATTCATGTCACCTTGATTATAACAAAATCTTGAAGGTAAATTGCACCTTGACCCTTAGGGAACGAAACCAACCCGCAGTGTCAATATTTGTTTTAGTAAAACTGCTGCCCCCTTGTGGACGGCGCATGTGCAGTTTCAAAGCTTGAGATTGACAATGTGAATTTTAGTTCTAACACTGGACTATTTTATGCAAACAATGCAAACATATTGCAGGTCTGTTATTATATTTCTAGCTATTAAGAACACAGAGACAATGAATATGGACACATGGTTTTATCAAGGCCTCCCACGTTGTGCGGGAATCGTCTGTCATCATCCTTTGTGATACGCAGACACACACATTCAACACCTGCCACACACACACACACACACACACACACACAGTGTTACGCTTCATTGAGATTGTCTTTCGTTGTGGGTGTCCGCACATGTAAAAGCAAAACACCAGAAGGCACACGCACACTGGAACTACTTGGTAGAAATACACAGATGTGTATTTGGATCTATTTGGGCAGTCATGCTTCCCCTTGCTCCAGAGGATAATATTACACACCCACACACATAGATACACATACATATACATTGCCTTCAGCACATCCGTAGAGTGGGTGGGTGTGTCAACGGGTCTTCCTCCACGTTCATCTTGTGCGAGTGAGGCTCTGGAGTCGGGGTGGTTGTGATACAGATGCCACATCAGCTGTCATTTAACATTTGGTGGTGGTGACACAGGCAGCGTGTGGGTTGGCCCGACATGGCGAGGCGGCACTGAAAGCACCAAAACATGAGTGGGGAGGGAATGCGTGTTTGGGCCAAATGGCTGTAAAGTAAGCCCTACATCTGATCCGTGGCATATGTGTTATCTGGGGTGGCTGCTTCTTGCACGTGTTAGTACATGATTAGCACATTTATAACTTGGAAAATTGAGTTCTACACACATACAGGTACTTTTCTTTTTGTATTACCTAGTAGAAATGAAGCAATATTACAAATGATGGTATCAATGTGATACCAAGTACAGAGTAGCTCGGATTTTCAAGATCTTTGTGATTCGGCTTTGTTGAGCATGATCATCGAATGACAAAAAAAAAGGCACAAAAGCCAAAGAAAAAGCTAAAAGTATGTTAATTTTTAGGTGTTTGGTGTTTTCCGACTTGATTGTAGCACAGATGTTTCTGACAAGCAAGTAGTAAATTGCACATCAGATGACAAAACAAGTGATTAGTTCACAGGCCTCACAGCTTGGAGACCCAAGTTCAATTCCACCCTGGAGTTTGCATGTTCTCCGGTTTCCTCCCATATTCCAAAAACATGCTAGGTTAATTGGCGACTCCAAATTGTCCATAGGTATGAATGTGAGTGTGATTGGTTTGTCTATATGTGCCCTGTGATTGGCTGGCCACCAGTCCAGGGTGTACCCAGCGTCTCGCCTGAAGACAGCTGGGATAGGCTCCAGCACCCCCGCGACCCTCGTGAGGAAAAGCGGTAGAAAATAAATGAATGAATGAATGACAAAACGTGCTGCACGGTGAACAAGTGGTTAGTTCACAGGCCTCACAGCTCGGAGACCCGAGTTCAATTCCACCCTCGGCCATGTTTGTGTGGAGTTTGCATGTTCTCCCCGTGCATGCGTGGGTTTTCTCCGGGTACTCCGGTTTCCTCCCACATTCCAAAAACATGCTAGGTTAATTGGCGAGTCCAAATTGTCCATAGGTATGAATGTGAGTGTGAATGGTTGTTTGTCTATATGTGCCCTATGATTGGCTGGCGACCAGTCCAGGGTGTACCCAGCGTCTCGCCTGAAGACAGCTGGGATAGGCTCCAGCACCCCGGCAGAAAATGAATGAATGACAAAACGTATGGTAAAAGTAAAGTGTTGCTGGTTGTCATACAGCAATGATGGACAGTGAGGTGCATGCTTGTATTTTCACCATTTTTCACCAAAGTACTCGTGTATGGGATAGTCAAATTCTAAATTTCACTATCTCTGGCAATGACGTGAAGGTAATGTTTGATGATCTCTGTCAGCAGACCTTCAAAAAGCACTTATTGTTTTGATGGCAGCAAGAATTAAAGGCCAATTTCCTGCCACAAGTTTGCCCTTTAAATGTCCTTTTGCGACCTTTACTGCCACTGCCATATGATCTCTGCTGGAAAGAGAGAGCCCCCCTCCCCCAAGTCTCCTTTTGATTTACTGCGGCCTGCAAAGACCGTTTCTTTGGGTTTCAGCGCACGAGTGCAGTGTCAGTGTTTACCTTTGCCACATTAAGCCTGCAAGAGTCTTTATTGTGAAAACACGCATCTTTTCAGTTTGAATGTGTTATTAGTAGCAAACAGAATAGATAAACCAGCAACTGAACCGCAAAATATTTTATTATCGTCTCAAGGGACAATACTATTTAGAGTAAACTTGGTGAGAACTTAGAGTAGTCCATGTACAGCTTGGCCAATAAAAATAGTACACAAAGTTGTGGAAATTGGACATATTGTGAATGAAATGTTATCACCGTGAGGGGAAGGAACGTATGTGTGGGGAAACTGTTTCCACAGCAGACCGCTCAATCATGGAGAAATCTCAACATAAACCATTAACGCTCCTGAACTAAACATGTGGAAAAACTCCCTTTACTCTGCGTAAATGGAAGCTAATTGGGTTAGCTTGGTTTAACAGAGCATGCTAGTGTGGGGGCGGCATGGTGGGGGAGATTGGGAAGACCAGGGTTCGAATCTCCGCTTGGGCATTCCTGAACTGATTCATTGGATTTACATTATGGTCATGGTATTGGTAATGGTAATGGTAATGGTTTTATTTCATTTGAACATGCATCAGATTACAATTGAGTGCATCCCATAATCAGTTCACAGTTCCACATGTCCAAAAGGAGTAGGAAAAAGCAAAGCTTATTAAATCCTACCCCTCCATCTGGTACTTTTACAATCAGTAACTGTTACATTTGTTCACTTCCTGCTTTCTTAATATAGTTGGAAGTTTTTTTTTTTTTTAATTTTAAAAATTTTATTTTTGTCATGTACCGAAGTACGAGGTGATATGACCACCTCGTACTTTGGTATGTGACAAAAAAAATGAAAAAATATGTACAAAAATTCTGTTGTATATGTTGTGTTTTTGGGTTGTTTGTCTATATGTGCCCTGTGATTGGCTGGCGACCAGTCCGGGGTGTACTCCGCCTCTTGCCCGAAGACAGCTGGGATAGGCTCCAGCATCCCCTCGACCCTCGTGAGAATAACCGGTATAGAAAATGGACGGATGTCATGTTTTTGTACATTTTGGTTTCCCGCGGACCTTATACAAATTAATCATGAAAACTGTACATAAATTCTGGCATGTGAACTTCATAGTCCCCACCTGAGCGTATAGCATGTTTTGAGCCTATACAATGACTGTTTGTTGTCGTAAATATTTAGTATAAATATAAAGTTTCTCCCCCATTTCTGTCCATCCATCCATTCATCCTTAATATGGATATGGATAATATTAATCAATGCTTAAAGCTAAAAAAAAATAACCGTTGTCCTCCAAGTACTTGTCTCTTAATAGAACATTAGAATATGATGGAATCCCTCCATTGATTATTTATGAGTGGATTGGTCCAGTCTGGCTGAGCGGCATGTCTGCTGTGCCTGCTGTCTCTCATTATGTACATCCAGGGGGAGGGCTGTGACACACACACACACACATGCTGCAACCTGTGCTCAGCACTTGCTTACATCATCCATGCAGTAGAAGATGAAGAAGGTGCATGCATGTAGTAGTCTGCTTCTTTCCTTTAGCGTTCGTGTGCTCTTTTAACACACACATACACACACAGTGTGCAAGCTGCTACAAAGCACACTTTAACGCACTTTAATGACCGGGAGATTTTTATGAAGGACTAGCATTTTTTGGGGGAACCAGATAGGAAATACTACAGAGGATGTCAGGATTTGCTGTTTTTGTGGGTGTAAACCAGTGGAACAGCTGATTGTGTTGTTTTTCCCATCCTTGAACATCATCTACGTTACATGAGAAGGGTAAAAGACGATGCGAGTGAAGCGCAAATGAAAAGACGGCAGGTGTTCTCAGGTTGTTGAGCGGTGAGCCAGGCGTTTCTGCTTCGCATGCTGCAGATGGTGCGAACCTTAACCCAGTTCAGCATCGCTCTGGAGGAAATGAACGGAGAGAATCCAGGGGATGAGGGAGGTGGAGGAGAGAGGGATGCTGGTGGAGGAGGAGAGGAACCGACGGACAGAGATGCTTTGGATCATTACAGAAACAATAACAGCAATTTGAATGGACATTGTGCTGGCAACCACCAGTCCAACAGAGAGGTACATTCTCTTCTGTATGTTCCTGCATGTGAATGTAACTCCGTCAAGCACTGATCTACTTGTTGCTCTTCCTCTGTGTGTGCAGCTTCTTTCATTCTCTCGGGGTTTTTATCGTCTTTTCTCTTTCGGGTTGTAATAGAATTAGACTCCTATGATACTCCCATAGACTTCCACCTGTGTTTGTCCGTTCACTCACATCTAGTGATGAACACAATTCTTTAAATTGTTATTGACTGTGCATTAAATGTATGTGCGCACACACACGGTCTTTCATAAACATAACACAACTGCTGCTAATCTCAAAACTGAGCCTGTTAATCCACATTCAAGCGCTTTACATGTGTGAGGCACTCGTGTTAATCTCGCTTCCGGCCGAGGGAAATATTTAGTCATTATTTCCCTTATACATTCTGGGACACTATCTGACATTTCCTATTAAACTACGGCTAATTAAATATATTGAATCAATGTAATTCTTTGTTTGTATACTCTGGCTTCCTCCCACAGTGTAAAAAGATACATATTCTGTGTTTTCCACAGGACTGCTATCTATTTGTGGTGGAGTGTTCGAAGGGAGAAGGGAGGAGAGATGTTGTCTGATTTGCTAATGGGTCATGACACGTGTATACGATTTTTATGGTCGCTTAGGAAGGGACAAAAAGGGAGCAAAACACACTTTCTAAATTTTTTGCCTAAATACTTCTCAAACTCCTCATATATTCAAAATTTTTAACCGGTTGAAAAAGTGTCAGAATTTCCATTTTGCACTGTTGGATCTTAAGGAGGTTCTAAGTAGAGCTTCAAAATACAGAAAGAAAACAAATGGTAGAAAGACAAAAAATTTGAGTTAGTAATTTTTTCCAAACAGTGAAATATGATCACAGCCTTAAAAGCCATAATGTTTGCAGAAATGTCGCTTCCATGTTATTTTCTGTCATAATCTGTTGATGGCAAATTAATTAAACAATCAAATAGTTGTCGATTAACTGGATAATTGATTAAGTAATTTATTGCAAACAAGCATAAAAGTGAAATATGATCACAGCCTTAAAAGCCATAATGTTTGCAGAAATGTCGCTTCAATGTTATTTTCTGTCATAATCTGTTGATGGCAAATTAATTAAACAATCAAATAGCTGTCGATTAACTGGATAATTGATTAATCAATCCATCGATTAATTGTTGTAGCTCTAAAAATACATGAAAGGAAAAATAAATACAGTATGTGTGGAAATACTAATGAACTTTGCCTCGTTTAGTTTTTTTTTTTTATGTCACAAGCAAAATGGAGCCATCTGGTGAAAAGAGCAATACGAATTTTCATTCAATGTCCGATAACATCAGAAAAAGTGACCAGATTTGTGGCTAGTTGCTTTTTTGGAAAATAAAAACTGTATGTGAAACATAATATAGGTTCACTAGAGACTCAATATTGAATGTTTCTGTGTCCTGTGATTGGCTGGTTATAATGTAATACATTGATGGATTAATGCGTACATGGATCGTGAGGCATACTTTCATTTTGTGCATCGAATACGTCCATGGGACGGATGTGAGAAGCCAGGTGATGATAGCAGCGGCACTGAAGGAGGTGGATCAATAGATTCTATGATAGTTATTGATTACTCAAGAGTAGGTCACAGCAGCCTGCAAATGGCAATTAGCGGGTAAGGAGAGGACAGCAGGATGTTGGTGCGTGATTTCATAAGACAAAGTCGTAAGTTGAACGCTCAAAGAGGATACTTATATTTTTCACCACAGATCTATAGACTTTGTTTTGAGAAGGCATTTTGTTTGGGCTCAAAGGCAGCGTGTTGCTGCGTTGCAGACTGTTGCCATGGGTTACAGTCTGAGGAAAAGAGGGCTGTATGCATTGTGGTGGGAGGGGTTTGATGACGGAGGTGAAATGATGATGATAAACTATGTTTGTGGTAATTCTTATAGTCTATTTTCCCTAGGGGAGGTATGACAGAAAATAATGGAGCACACAAAACAAAAAATATCATCAATGCATTTTTTTTAATGTTATGAGGAAAATATAAATAAACACATTTTGCCCTTTCTTTCTTTATATACAAAAATGTAATTCCCCTATTGGACTAGTATTATACACGCCTCTGAATATTTTGCTTGCTTTTCCATTTTTATAATAAATTCCAACAGTTGGAATTATAATTATTTTACACATTTATTTATTTAATTATTTACATATTACATAATATTATGATATAATTATAATATAATAAAAATTGTAATTACAATTATATTATAATATTATGATTCACAACCATTTTTTAAAATTGTTTCGTCATAATTTGAGAATATATATTTTATATGATAATTAATTTTGGGAAAAAAATACATATTTTTCTTTAATATTTTCACTTTAATTTATTTTATATTTAACATTGTTTTGAAATATTTTTCCATCAATATTTTAACTTTATTCTTGTACAATTACAACTTTTTTTTCCTCCTAAAATTCATTTTCTTGTTTATTTGTATTTTTACAATGTGCACCCGGCCCAATAAAAAAAGCAAAAAAAAAAAAGAGCTGAGGGACCACCCATTTCTCCCATTTCATTCAATTTTTTGTGGAGCGCTTGGTTGTTACTGTACACCCCCCCCCCCCCCCCTTGGCAATGTTACATTTCTCCTTCACATAGCCCAAGGCCCTTCTTCCTCTTAATACTTGATGGCTGAATCCATCCATCCACTCTTGTTTCTCTCCATACCTCAGGCCGCATACGACCCTGACCTGTCAACGCGGCTGTTAAGATGTCCGAGGAAGGAAAAACCATCTGGCAGGCACTTGATCAGTGAAGGTCAAGTTCATAACTGAACTAAAGTTGGCTCCGTCTAATTTATAGAATACCACAGATGTCGTCACTCCAGTCAGAGGCATTCATTCATTCATTCATTTTCTACTGTTTATACTCACAAGGGTTGCGGGGGTGCTGGAGCCTATCCCAGCTGTCTTCGGGCGCGAGGCAGGGTACACCCTGGACTGGTGGCCAGCCAATCACAGGGCACATATAGACAAACAACCATTCACACTCACATTCATACCTGTGGCCAATTAACCTAGCATGTTTTTGGAATGTGGGAGGAAACGCATGCACGGGGAGAACATGCAAACTCCATACAGAGATAGCAGAGGGTGGAATCGAACTCGGGCGCACCAACCACTCATCCACTGTGCTCATCTTCCAAGTCATAAAAAAGTTGATTGCTGCGAACTACAGCCAACCGTGCAAATTCTAATTTCCTTAGCTCTTCCGAGGTGACTGTACAGTGTGAGTCAGGCCTTTTGGCTGACTGACGATTGGGATTCGGAGCTGGGGTTGCCATGGTTACCTTTTTAGTCAATGGAAACGAGCATTCCTAGCATTATTTCACCCCCTTCTGACGTGTGTGTCTCATCTAATTAAGACGACCAGATAACATATTTCACTGTTCTATAGAAAAAGAATACACAAATTTATTGAGACTACTTTTATAAACACACTTAATAAGGGATCATCACTAAGCATTCATTCATTCATTCATTTTCTACCACTTTTCCTCACGAGGGTCGCGGGGGTGCTGGAGCCTATCCCAGCTGTCTATGGGCGAGAGGCGGGGTACACCCTGGACTGGTGGCCAGCCAATCACAGGGCACATATAGACAAACAACCATTCACACTCACATTCATACCTGTGGCCAATTAACCTAGCATGTTTTTGGAATGTGGGAGGAAACGCATGCACGGGGAGAACATGCAAACTCCATACAGAGATAGCAGAGGGTGGAATCGAACTCGGGCGCACCAACCACTCATCCACTGTGCTCATCTTCCAAGTCATAAAAAAGTTGATTGCTGCGAACTACAGCCAACCGTGCAAATTCTAATTTCCTTAGCTCTTCCGAGGTGACTGTACAGTGTGAGTCAGGCCTTTTGGCTGACTGACGATTGGGATTCGGAGCTGGGGTTGCCATGGTTACCTTTTTAGTCAATGGAAACGAGCATTCCTAGCATTATTTCACCCCCTTCTGGCGTGTGTGTCTCATCTAATTAAGACGACCAGATAACATATTTCACTGTTCTATAGAAAAAGAATACACAAATTTATTGAGACTACTTTTATAAACACACTTAATAAGGGATCATCACTAAGCATTCATTCATTCATTCATTTTCTACCACTTTTCCTCACGAGGGTCGCGGGGGTGCTGGAGCCTATCCCAGCTGTCTATGGGCGAGAGGCGGGGTACACCCTGGACTGGTGGCCAGCCAATCACAGGGCACATATAGACAAACAACCATTCACACTCACATTCATACCTATGGACAATTTGGAGTTGCCAATTAACCTAGCGTGTTTTTGGAATGTGGGAGTACCCGGAGAAAACCCACGCATGCACGTGGAGAACATGCAAACTCCACACAGAGATGGCCGAGGGTGGAATTGAACCCTGGTCTCCTAGCTGTGAGGCCTGCGCGCTAACCACTAGACCGCCGTGCCGCACCATACTGGGAATTATTTATTTGTCAGCTGTTTGGTTGTTGGTTTTGCCCATTTTTTATTGTTTTTTTATTATTATTATTATTACAAGGACAGTGCATATGAATAAACATTTCTGTCAATATGCCGCAGTTAGCTGAAGGCTATTTTTCCACCTCCAGTCCCTAGATATTGCTTTGACTATTGGGAAGCATCCTTAGAGACACAAAATACTGATAGATGCATCACTCCTTTGTCTATTCCTGCTTTGTGTTATATTTTGCATTAATTTATGGCTGAATAAAGCATATATGTAATACATAATTGATCATTAAAGGTTGGCCTATTCCTCTTTTGACCTATAAATGTTGTATTCTCGTGTTAAACCATGACAATGTCTCAGATAAATGAGGTTTGTTTTTTTATAAACACTGAGTATATTCTATAGATGCATGATGAAAATATACTTAAACACTTAGAAACAGGAGTTCAGAAGATTTCTTCTGCTCCATTAAAATTCCCCTCATATTGGCTAATGTGTTGACTTTCTGCCGTCCTCACAGGATATGAGGAAACATGTCATGATGACACTGCTGGACACCGAGAGATCCTACGTGGAGTCGCTGCGAACTCTCATTCAGGTAAGTGCAGATTAGTCTTTCTTATTTATTGTCTTTTTGACTGTGACGCTCCCAAACGCTCACACGGTTGATGGCGAAGGACGCCAATAACCAATGCAGGCGACAAAGGTGTTATGTAATCCACTTATATTCAGTCACTCTCCCCGTCAGGCTAATCCGCTAACCTCATCACGTCTCACTGTCATCAGCGTTATCAATGCTATTCAGGGGTGTCCAAACTTTTTCTATGAAAGGATGCAAGGTCCACTTTCATATTTTGTAAATAAACACATAGAAATGCTAAGACGTTATTGTGATATAGGTGTAAAAGCGTGTGTATATATATACACATATATTATCTTCTTAAATATTCATAAATTTAGTTTTCATGATATTATGATATTGTTTTGTTTGTTTTATATTAGTTTGGTTTATTATAACTTAAAAAATATATATATTTAATCTCTGTGCTAATAAAATGACAAAATATTATGAGTTTATTCTCATAAAACACGACTTTTTTTTCTTTCAACAGAAGTTAGTGTGAGACAGGTGTGTATAAAAAAGCGTGTGTATATATATATATATATATATATATATATATATATATATATATATATTCTTAAATAATGGTCATAAATTTAGTTTTCATGATATTATGATATTGTTTTGTTTGTTTTATATTAGTTTGGTTTATTATAACTTAAAATATATATATATTTAATCTCTGTGCTAATAAAATGACATAATATTATGAGTTTATTCTCATAAAACACGACTTTTTTTCTCATTAGAATACATCTTTATTGTCCTAATATTTTCACTTTATTCCTGTAAAATTACAGCTGTTTTTTCCATTTTTTGGAAAATGTTCCAACTTCCTTCTTGTAAATGTTCTTCTCATAATGACTCTATTCTCATTTATTATAGTTATTAACATAACTTTTTCCGCAACCAAATTTTCTAAAGATTACAACTTTATTTGTGTTTTTCTGTGGTTATAAACAGACTGTAGGTGCACATATTTAGGACATACAGTAATTAAAAAATATATATATTTTGCAGCATAGGGGACCTTTTAAAACTGATGTTTTTGCCTGTAATAAATCACCCACAGCCATTGAATAAAACATTTCCATGACTATTAATAATTGCTTGGGTACATTCACTTTAATATCAACACTATGCACTTGCTGGTCATTTTTAATTGTTTTTTGTAAGAAATCGTGGGACTGAAATAAAGACAGCAACACTCCATCACAGCCGGAAGCTTCCCTGAGTGATCAAATGATCAATTCCAGCTCGGCGGCTCTTATGTAACACGTTGCATTTAATGGAGGAAATTTGAAAAAAAGTCTCCGTGTTTGTCTGCCCCAGTCATTTTTTGTAATGAATCACTTCACATTATTAAATGTCACCAAGTCAGAGTGACTAATCCTGACTAGTGAGTAGTTGACTTTGGGTTTGACTCACCTGCAAGTCTGAGATGATGTTCTTCTTCTGAGTGATGGATGCACAGTGGTTGTAGGTCACCACACTGGGTGGTGACGTGACGTGTTTGATGAAATATGAATCAAAAGTGGCATTAGGTGGGCTTCCGTGGCAGCCCACCTGAGAAGCCACGTCATATAGAGAGAAACAAAAACAGCAACACAGAGAGTGGAGTGGGTGGAATACTTTTATGTGTGTTTCACAGTGCATTTCCTGCAGCATGCGTCTGGCTGTGACTCATTTTGGATGTGTTCAATGTCTTTATGTGCTAGGCTGAATATAATGATTTATTTGTTCAATTGTAGGTTAAATCGTGATTGCATGATTTATTGCACGATCTACTGATATCGAGTACAAGTGAGAAAAAAAAACTTTGTTTTTGTGTACTTGCTTACAGAGGTGGCCCTTGCTTTACAGCATTCTGATTTTTGTCATTTCCTGGTTATAAATGACTAAAAGTGTCAACCAGTTATGACCATCATTAAGGATACAGATGCTATTGTAATAGTATTGTCTACTCGGACATCATAAGGATGATGAAGATGACTAACCATGCCAAAACATTAAACTTTATATATTTTTGTGCTGCATTTGTATACAGTTGCATCCAGTCGGTAACAAATTAATGAGTGACAACAATGTAATATACAAGCACACCTAAATGTGGCACACAGACAGAACCACTTGACACTTCAAACTATAAGGTAATGGTAATGGTTTTATTTCATTTGAACATGCATCAGATTACAATTGAGTGCATCCCATAATCAGTTCACAGTTCCACATGTCCAAAAGGAGTAGGAAGAAGCAAAGGTTATTAAATCCTACCCTTCCATCTGGTACTTTTACAATCAGTAACTGTTACATTTGTTCACTTCCTGCTTTCCTAATATAGTTTAGGTTGTTTTTTTTTAAGTTTTTATTTTTTATTTTTGTCCCGTACTGAAGTATGAGGTGATATGAGCATCCAATGACATAATGGGTACCATAGTAAGTGTCAATATAGTGATATATATAGCACATCATGACTGGTTCAAGACTCTTCATCCTTGTATTTAGCAAACATCAACTGCTTGTATTGTTTCTTGAATTGGCTCATCGTTGTGCATTGTTTGAGGGTCTTACGCAATCCATAGAAGAAGAAAGACCATAAGTCTTACAAGAAGTAGAATTCCCTGTATGAGTCATTATGGAGTATAAGACGACAAAATATCAGTTTTTAATATGTTTTGTCATAATTTGAGAATATATTTTATATGATAATGAATTTTTGAAATTTGAATTTCCCTTTTAATTTATTTTATATTTATTTTATATTTATTTATATTTATATATATTTTATATTATATTATTTTATATTGTTTTGAAATAATAACATCAACTGCTTGTATTGTTTATTGAATTCGCTCATCGAATGTCGACTGAGGTGAGTCACGTTCATTGAAATATTCAGAATTATGTTGGCTTGGTCACATTCAAAACAAAAAAATACCGTTTCAAGTCACCCAGAACGCCGTTCCCGTGAGACTGAAACCATAAAATACTTTGCCGTTATGACTTCAAGACATATGTTACGTTCAAAGACATTTGGACATCAAAAAAAAAACTTCCACTAGTACATCTAAACCAGATACCAACTCCGGTATCTGCTGCTTTGAAAGCAGCCGTAATAATGAAGCAGTATATTATTATTGAGATGGAGAGATTGCCAGTGCTTTGATTCTCATTCATTTTTATTATTGTTTGATTTAATTTGTGTATTTAATGTTTTATGACTGTATTTGGTGCCTTTCATGAGTTAAGGTTGCCAGTGTGAGTCACATAAGAGTTCATTTAGGTCTAATTTAGGTACACCAAAACTCGACATCACAGTCTGGGAACGAAACTCTTGCGTAACACAAGGACCGCCTTTATTGTGTATTGCGTAACCTCAGGGTCGTTCAGCTTTAGAGGTTCCATTGTATTGAAGAAGTTATATACCGATATAATCACTACATTCACGACGATTTGCTTATAAATGTGTCATGCTTTTTCTTCTTGGCAGGGCTACATGCGTCCCCTCAAACAGCCAGACGGCGGTTCCATTGTGGACCCCCTGCTGGTGGACGAGATGTTCTACCAGATCCCGGAGATACTTGAACACCACGAGGACTTCCTGGGGCAGGTGGATGGCTGCGTGAACCAGTGGCACGACCGTCAGACCGTAGGACACATTCTCATCCAATCGGTGAGCACATGTGACTAATACAAGGGAAGGTGGATTTTTCTATCTGTGTTTCTATTATTAGTCATTTTAGCAGGCGGGCAAGAAGCCATTTTTCCCTTGTCAGCGCCCTTTTTCGTCATCGCAATATGGCTGAACTGCCTGTCTCTTTATCGATAAAACTGTTTGAAATTATAAACTGAAAAATGTTCATTACAAGACTTTTTTTTTTAGACTTACTTTTTTATCATAATACTTTGGTAATGATGTAGCTGTAGCAAAAGGTGAAAATTGGGTGGACCAAGCACCCTGACTGTGTCGTCATTTTTTATTCCAATTGACTTGAAATTTCTCATACATGTCAATACTCTTCATGAACCACCCTCCAGGAAAATTTGGGAGACACGTTTACGTAACTGAGAAGCGTTTACTGTCAAATTTGAGCAAGATAGGTTGGAAAAACACACACACACTGGCACAAAGTCAGCTGGGATAGGCTCCAGCATACCCGTGCAATTGTAGTAAGCATAGAAAAAGGGTTAAAATTATGATCATTTTTTAAAAAACATGCACGTCATCAAGCAACTTTAGTGTTTTCCACCGGGCTGCATTTTCTGTTTTCTTTCAATGACATCAACATTTGCATAATTGGCATTTTTTTATAGAAGCGGAAGTGTCATTTTCAAAATAAAAGCTTTAAAATAAGTGTGGATTAATGTATATGCATAACAAGAATGGACAATTATTAATAGGGGGTACAAATCCATTTGTCCAGTGACTATAAACTTTCAGGACCTCTGTGTTCCATGTATGCTATTTTTAGCACAATCCATAGGGGGATGCCATAAATGTCATTTACAGCCTAGGTTCCCAAAATGGGGTACGCCAATTTTGATAGGGGTACTTGAATAAAACAATCACCACCTAACATTATAACTAAAGTATTAATTATGTTCATGATTTCAAGTTCATTCAGATAAAAAAAGGTTTATGTTTTTAAGTGTGTAAACTGTAAAAAGTTTGGGAACCAATGATTTACAATCATTTTTATTATTTTTATTACCTCGCTGCACTCTTTGGCTGGGAATAATCATGGACTTCTACTGCCAAACCTTTGACTGCTGCTGTGTATTTTTAATTCTCTGTGACTCTTTAGTGACCCATTCAATATTTCCCATGACCCAGCGGTGGTTGCCATAATCGAGTTACAAAATCATGCAGGGCTTGACCAAAAGAAAGGGAGCTTAGAAGAGCAGACGGGACCAGGAACTAGATACCACCCACCCCACAGGCAGTACCAATGTGTCATATTTTGCATTAATTCCTTAGCATTATGGAATATTAAACTGTGAGTAGGCCTGTCACATTAAAGGATATATATCGATTTATCGAACAATAAATAAAACAGGTCGATATGTATGAGCCCTTGATAAATAGAAAACGAAACAGTATTGCACGTTGTGGTCCAACTTGTACAATACGTAGCACAGGTTGGATGGATATCATCTAAACTCGTGCAAAAAAAGGCTACAAAGCACATGGTTAGAGCTGACATAGCAGTTGGTTAATATTCTACATTATACGTTTGTAGTGAATTGTCTGTTTTCATTCACCTATTGTGTTTCTACGTGTGTACTTCTTCTTGTGACGTGGTGCTCCGTGATTTGTAGTGAATATGTTTTGCCTCACACAGGTACACTACACTTGACTACCATCTAGTGGCTCAAATGTGACATGACACAATCTTTTTCTTCCTCCAGTTCTCTAAAGAGACTCTTGCTAATATGTACTCCGCCTACATTGACAACTTCCTCAATGCCAAAGATGCTGTTAGGGTGGCGAAGGAGGCCAAGCCGGCCTTTCACAAGTTCTTGGAGGTGAGAGGAAAAAAATTTTTATTTTATACTGTAATATTGTTGGGACATTTTGACTTAGTTTAGTGTCCAAAACTCGTTGCCACATATTGAAAAATCAAAGGATCCGGGTGTCATTTGATACAGTATTATTAGATTTTTATTTTTTACATTTATTTATATGGAATAATTTATTTATTTATTTGTACACCTATGGACAAAGCTGACTTAGAGTCTCTCTAGTCTGTCAGAAAAAATATACTAGAAAAATAAATACTTTATCAATTCCAGTTGTCCAGAATAATGTATTTCTTGAGAAAATTGCAAGTAAAAATACTTTAAAATATATTTAAAAAAATGTATGTGTAATTTCAATGTTTTAATGTTGTTGTTCTATTATTATTATTATTTTTGTCTATTAAATTGATTAAAGCATATTAACAATTTTTTTTTTTGCTGAATAATAATCATAAGCTACTCCTTTTAGTTCATGTCATCCTCCAATATTCCTGCGGGTTAGGGTTAGAGTTAGGGTTAAACCCTAACCCTAATATAAACTGAGTTCATCCCATATGTAGATCTTCTCAAAGACCGCTACCTTGTGGTGTATGAGTGAAGTTCACCATTGATACAATTTCAGCACCTCTTTCTCACATTACCTCCTGCCTGTTATGCTTCTTTTATCTCTAAGCAAAACATGCGTGAGAACAAAGAGAAGCAGGCTCTTGGTGACCTGATGATCAAGCCTGTCCAGAGGATTCCTCGATATGAGCTTCTGGTCAAGGTAGTTAAGGCTCTGCTAACACAATTCCTACAATATGGAGTCACATGATGTGTTCAAATGGACGTTTTGTGTAGGATCTGCTGAAGCACACCCCAGAAGACCACCCGGACCACTCCTTCTTACTTGACGCCCAAAGAGACATCAAGCGACTGGCGGAGAAGATCAATAAAGGACGTCGCTCGGCTGAGGAGGCGGAGAGGGAGGCCAGGGTCATCCAGGAGATTGAGGCACACATAGAGGGAGTTGAACATGTGAGATGCTATTCTCACTATTCACTAGTCACACTATTTGGATAATATTCATATTTAATGTGTAGCTGTAGTAGTTAAAAGATCTCTACTTCATTGTATTTCCTTTTTTTGTCAGTTTTGGTTTTAAGGGTTGCTGTAATTTGCCAAATGACCCACTGGGTGCGCTTGTGTGTTGAATGGATGAAAAACAAACGCACATCATGTGACATACATTGTAGTTATGTTCAGCTATGCATATTGAGTAACGTTATAATAATGCTTTTTGTCGGAAATAATAGTATTGAGCAGTAATTTCATCAATACCTTCCCTTGTTTTTAGATTTTGAACCCACAAAGGAAGTTCCTCAGACAGGAAATGGTTATGGAGGCGGTAAGAATTCTCTTGATCATGTATGCGTCATCATAGAATGGAATCGTTCAATCTGTAAAATGTGTAATTGTGACGGTCACCGAGCAAACTCAAACCCAGCTGGTCTGATTTATTTCTGCAGAAGACGGTAGGCGGGAAGAAGGACCGTTCTCTCTTCCTCTTCAGTGATCTGATCATTTGCACTACTCTCAAGAGGAAGTCGGGATCACTGAGACGCAGCTCCATGAGCCTGTAAGGATTCGAGCGAATGGCAGACGTCTGGCATGGCGAAACAATCCTAATTTAAATTAATTTTTAACTCATTCAATCCCAGCCATTTTCTCAAAAGACAACCCCTGCAGTTTTAGATGATTTTGACTTATCTTTCAAGGCACACAGAATATTAAGTAAGTTTCAGGGAAATATCAGTTCCCAACTACAAAAAGTTAAATATACATTTCAAGCATAACTTTCACTTTAACACAAATATTTTTTGATTTAGTTCTAGCTATAAATATCTAAATGTAAACAACACAAAAATGGGTTGTTTTACATCAAAATAACAAATATAACACCATGAAATATTTGCATGGATTTGCGGGCATGTGTGTGCATGTGCATGCATTAAAAAAAAAAACAAACTTCTGGACACTCCGCCACAATCTCTCACTTCTTCGTTCCTGTCATCTAATACTCCACCGGAGTCCTGCTTCTTATCAAATACACTTCTGCCACCTTGTGGCCATTTTTATGGTTTAAAATAGCTCGGAAGTGAAATGCATTAGTGGAGAGTTGCATCATCACTTCTTTTTTTTTTTTTTGCCTCATGCAAAAAAAAAATATATATATATAAATAAAATTTCCGGATTGTAAAAACTTGATTAACATTATAACATTAACATTAAACATTAATAACATTAACATTAAATAAAAATGGTATAGTGAAAATAAATAATGAAATAGTAATGAAATAAAACTCAAAGGCAGGTGAGTTGGCAGATTATACTGTAGAGAATAGAACTGGTTTACTGGAATAAATATACGTTGCACATCAAATATACAGTAAATACAGTATGCTCTGTCTGCATAGCAGACATGGCATCTGTAAAGCTGGAGTTTCATTTATATTATTTACATATTATGATATTTTTGGAGTAGATAATACATACATAATAGAAACTGTACCTCACGTCTTGTTTGGTTTGTATGGGTTTTCTTTGTCTCTCAGATACTCCGCTGCTAGTGTAATTGATACTTCAAGCAAGTACAAGTTTTTGTGGAAGCTTCCTCTGGAGGACGTGGAGGTGGTGAAGAGTAAGACACCTTCCTGTTATCGTTATTCTTAATATGAATATTCATTTGGTAATGGTTTTATTTCATTTGAACATGCATCAGATTACAATTGAGTGCATCCCATAATCAGTTCACAGTTCCACATGTCCAAAAGGAGTAGGAAGAAGCAAAGCTTATTAAATCCTACCCCTCCATCTGGTACTTTTACAATCAGTAACTGTTACATTTGTTCACTTCCTGCTTTCCATAATACAGTTTTTTTTTGTTTTTTGTTTTTTTTAATAATGTAATGTAGATATTTGAGATAATGGTAAAACCTGAATTTCAACTGATTTTTTTTGACCGTCTGTCAGGTTCCACTCAGACAACAAACAAAGAAAACATCCAGAAAACAATTGGTCGACTAGATGAAGATTTAAGCACATTGGGTCAAATCAGCAAACTGTCGGAGACCCTCAACTGCCCACACCAGGTACTGCGAATTTACATGCATACACACCCGTTTGTATTGCAATTTGCACCTATTACCTTTATCCTAATTGGTCTACTTTATTACCTCTCGTCTTAGCCGCTAGATGAAGTGATCAAGGAACTGATGGCGTCCCTGCACAGGGAGTTGTCAGAGAAGCAGTCTCTGGCCTTCAGTATGACTTTCCTGCCCACCAAACTGGAGTTCACCACCGTTTCGGCTGAGAGCAGTTTCGTCTTCGAGTTCACATCGCCCGATGCTCGCTCCAACTTTGAACAGGCGTTCGAGGAAGCAAAAAAGAAATTGGGTGAGTGTGTGTGTGTCGCTTTTTGTGCGGATTAAGAATTTTATTAGATTCATTTTTGCCTTCTGTGTTTAGCGATGAATAAGGACCAGTGGGACCCGGAGTTCCTGAAGGCTATTCCGATCATGAAGACACGCAGCGGAATGCAGGTGAGAGTAGCGGTAAATTATTCACTATGTTTATATAATATGAAAATCCTGTTTTAATGGGGGTTTTTTTCCTATTTTGTACAGTTTTCATGTGCATCTCCGAGTCACACTTGCCCTGAAAGTGGTTGTGAAGTGTGGGTGTGTAACAGCGACGGTTATGTTGGACAGGTGAGGGAAGGGGAGGAAATTGGATGTATTTTCTCGCCCCGCCCCGCTTTTTTAACTGTGTACTAACCAATGAATGTTGTATTTTGGTGTTTCTTTTATTCTGTTTACTTGCTCTATTCAACTTCATTCTTTTGTAAAGTGTCTTTGAGTATCTTGAAAAGCGCTATACAAATAAAATGTATTATTATTACTTTATTCTGCTCTGTTTCAATACTGGGCCGCACGGTAGCATATATGCCACACAGTCACCTCTTGCCTGAAGATAGCTGGGATAGGCTCCAGCATACCTGTGACCCTAGTGAGGATAAGCGGCATACAAACTGGATGGATGGATGGATGGATGGATACTGACAGCACACTGATGTTCCCCCCATTAGGTTTGTCTGTTAAATATCAAAGATGAGCCCACAGTGGAGGCCTGTATCGCCGTCTGTTCAGCAAGGATCATCTGTATCGCTGCTGTACCTGGACTGAAGGGGAGGTCAGTAAACACACATGCACAAAACACCAACAGAGTAACCGTTCTGCATTAAATAGCTGAGCTCAGTATAAGTCGCACAATGCCAAAAATGCATAATTAGGTAGAAAAAAACATACATAAGTCGCACTGGAGTATAAGTCGGGTCTTTTATTTTACAAACTACTTGACCAAAACAGACATTACGTCCTCTTGGAAGGCAAATTCTAACAATAAAAGAATAGAGAACAAGAAAAAGGTGTCCAGTGTTTATGTAACATAAACAGTTTTTCATGTTGCCATATCCCATTGCTTTAATGTTGTTGTTTGATGCTTTTGTATTACATATTTACTGTATTGATATTTGTAATTTTATATTACGTTGTTCTTATTTTCAGCACTCCCCTCTCCCATCAAAGTGCTTTTACTCTTTGTTCAGGCTGCATTTGTAAATAAGAATTTGTTCTTAAATTGCTTGCCTGGGTAAATAAAGGTAAAATAAATGTATAAGTCGCTCTGGAGTATAAGTCGCAGGAACAGCCAACCTATGAAAAAAGTGTGACTTGTAGTCCGGAAAATATGTGATATTATTGTATATAATATGACCAGTAATCATCTGTACAACATGAGATTATACACATAATATAGTAATGTGCAGATGTAGACCCATTTGAAATATTACACTGTATGTACCTTAAATAAATGCATTTTACTTTACTTTTCAGGGATCGTGGACCAGAGGCTACCGCAGCCCCCATAGCACCCAACCACACCCAGCAGCAGTTACATATTTCCATCTCTCATTCCTCGTTAGAGATGAGCGAGCATCCCACAGGTAATTCATAAAAATACGTTCCCGGACAAAGTTACAAGTGACTGAGTCTGATCTGATGATGCTTTTAAAGGACCAGGGGCGGAGCTTGTTCCGTTTGATAGTGACGACACCGACGATGAGGATTCACCTAGCCCTTCATCAACTCTGCAGAGTCAAGCCAGTCACTCTACTATATCCTCCAGCTACGGCAGTGAGTTAGGAACACATTTGACACATCCACCATATGCAAAAGTATTGGGACACCTAGCCATTACACATACTGGACTCGGATGTTGGCTTTGTTGCCGTTCTAGTTCATATGAAAGATGTTTTATGGAATTGAGGTCAGGGTTCTCAAGTTCCTCCACACAAAACGCCTTTGAGCATTCTTATATGGAGCTGAGCATGGCCTTCTACAAACCATGCATGGACTTCTACAAACCATTCCCATGGAATTAGCACATATAGTGATCACTTTAACAGTCCCTGATTCCCGTCTTCTCCTCCTTCCCAAAGATGAAGATGCTCCGTGCTCCAAGGACTTAGCAACAGAGACCACCAGCAGTGAGGAAGAGCAGGAGTTCTCAGCAACAAGCTCATACTCTGCTCCGGGGATGTTGACAGTCAGCGGAGGAAACAGAGCCAACACGGAAAGCCCCATGGACGGCCGCGCCATGCGCCGCTCCTCTCGGGGTTCCTTCACCAGAGCCAGTCTGGAAGACCTGCTCAGTATTGATCCAGAGGCTTACCAGAGCTCCGTGTGGCTCGGGACAGAAGATGGGTGGTGTGTGCTACACTAATAATGCTCATAAATAATAATAATTGATATTTCACCTAATATTTCCCAACCCTTCCCTTTATGTCAGTATTCACGTCTACCAGTCCTCAGACAACATTCGCAATCGCAAAAACAGCATGAAGATGCAGCATGGAGCTTCCATTTTGTGTATTCTGTAAGTATTCTTCCACTTTGCAATACATCACAAAACCTCCTCTGTCTTTTCTGCGTGTATATTTCGCAAAAAAGTCATTTTCTCAGTGCAATCACCCCCCACCCCCCCACCCCCATTTACCCTCTCCTTGCAGGTATTTGGACAACAAAGTGTTTGTGTCGTTGGCCAACGGCGAGGTGATTGTCTATCAGAGAGAAGCAGGTACCTGCATTGACGGAACACACTGTGGAAATGTTGTTAATAACGATGATGATGATGATGATAATAGCAATATGGAAAGTAAAGAAATACATGAAAAACTAAATTGAAACAAAACTACAAGAAATATTTTTTATTATTTTTTATTTTATTTAACAATCATGTTAAAAGACACATGCTTTTCCTCAAACACTCACAATTGGTGAAAAACAAGGTAAAAGGCATTAAGAAGGGGCCGCATAGAGGAAATGCAAACATAGAATATTTTTATTTTTTTTATTTTAAAAACTAAATTGAAACAAAACTACAAAAAATATTTAATTTAATTTTATTTATTTTGTATGTATTTTGTATTTATTTGTATTTTATTTAACAATCATGTTAAAAGACACATACTTTTCCTCAAACACTCACAATTGGTGAAAAACAAGGTAAAAGGCATTAAGAAGGGGCCGTATAGAGGAAATGCAAACATAAATATACAAAATATACAATAAAATACATAGATATGTTTAACACTGGTTTTTAAGAGATCTCGTGCTATCTGCTAGTAATGCATTTCCCTCATCACACGAATGTGAGGAAAAACTATTCTGTTAAAGCAGGGGTGTGCAAAGTGCAGCCCTGGGTCCATTTGTGTCTCAGAGCTTGATTTTTATTGGCCCCCCGGGGAAGATTGTTCACATAAATGTAAACATGAAACATCATGAAGGAGGATTACAGCCACAATGAAATGAGAAAAAGTGGAAATATTGATTGTTTCAACAACATATGCTAACAATTATTATTTCAATATATACGTATGTCTCATAAGTCATCACAAAAATTTGGACTTGAATGAGTGTAAATTAAAAGCCTTTTTAGCTGCTGTTGTTATAGTTGTAATCTATTTTATTTTTAATCTGCAGGCAGTTTCTGGGACCCTCAGTCCTCTCAAACATTAGTTTTGGGGACTCCCAGCAGCCCCATCACTAAAATGGTTCCTGTGGGAGGAAAACTGTGGTGTGGCTCCCAGAACAAAATTCTAATCATTAACTCAACAAAACTGGTGCAGGAGGTAAGTGCTATTTAATGGATAATGATTATATGTGGGGAAGGCTTCATTGAACACCACCGCACCCCCCTCCCCCCGTCCCAGCACTGTTTCCAGGTGGGGACTGACAGCAGCCGATGTGTGACGTGCATGGTGGCGTACGGACAGGGTGTGTGGTTGGCTCTGCAGGGGAGTGCGCATGTTAAACTGTACCACGCTCAAACATGGGAGAGCCTGACGGAGGTCGATGTGGCGCCTGCTGTTCACAAGATGCTTGCAGGTAAAAAAAAAAAAAGGATTCTTCATTAATAAATAGATATTTTCATAGTTAGAGCATAGAAAACATATTTTTGACCTCCTAAATACATTATGAGAGCCCTCTACACATGAAATAACAACCCTATAGTCACCTTTACACTTTTATGACCCAATATAGTATACATTATAAAAGTAAATAAGCCATTTAAGACATAATTAAGACTTTTAAAAATTAATAGGTCACATTCCACTACAAAACAGCATAAAATATTTTTCAAAAAACACAACAGCATGAAGCCGGTAAAAAAATAAAAATAGTATTCTTCATTTATAAATAGATATTTTCATAGTTAGAGCATAGAAAACATATTTTTGACCTCCTAAATACATTATGAGAGCCCTCTACACATGAAATAACAACCCTATAGTCACCTTTACACTTTTATGACCCAATATAGTATACATTATAAAAGTAAATAAGCCATTTAAGACATAATTAAGACTTTTAAAAATTAATAGGTCACATTCCACCACAAAACAGCATAAAATATTTTTCAAAAAACGTAACAGCATCAAGCCGGTAAAAAAATAAAAATAGGATTCTTCATTTATAAATACATATTTTCATAGTTAGAGCACAGAAAACGTATTTATGACCTCCTAAATACATTATGAGAGCCCTCTACACATGAAATAACAACCCTATAGTCACCTTTACACTTATATGACCCAATATAGTATACATATAAGAGTAAATAAGCCATTTAAGACACAAGACTTTGAAAAACTAATAGGTCACATTCCACTACAAAACAGCATAAAATATTTTTCAAAAAACACAACAGCATGAAGCCGGTAAAAAAAATAAAAATAGGATTCTTCATTTATAAATAGATATTTTCATAGTTAGAGCATAGAAAACGTATTTATGACCTCCTAAATACATTATGAGAGCCCTCTACACATGAAATAACAACCCTATATTCTACATTATAAGAGTAAATAAGCATTTTAAGACATAATTAAGACAAAACAGCATAAAATATTTTTCAAAAACCGCAACAGCATGAAGCCGCAAAATTAACTAACTTGTAATAACTCACCCTTGACCTCCATTCTGCTTTTTCTTTCCACAAAGGTGCAGATGCAATCATCAGGCAGCACAAAGCAGCTTGCCTCAGAATCACAGCACTGCTGGCCTGTAAGGATCTACTGTGGATCGGCACTAGTGCAGGTAACACTTAGATCGTTGCTGTTATTGAAACGTAGCCACGAGATGCTAGCTTTATTGTCATTACATTTCTATTGTTGTTATGTTCGTATGTTCAACTCAAACACAACCTTTTTTTCTTCCAGGGGTGGTCCTCACACTCGCCACCCCAACAGTGAGTTCTGGAACTGGAGCATGTGCGATGAAAAGCCCCCCGGTTCCAATGGGTTCTGCACACGGACATACAGGCCATGTTCGATTCCTGACGTCAATCGAGCTACCGGAAGGTTTGGGAATGAACTTTCCTTCTCCGGTATTGGACACCACAGGTAGATTTTTGTTATTTAATTGTTTACAATGGAACACAATTACAAATTAGCATTAAGAGAAGTTCGAGGCTGAGGAATATCTTGTGTGGGGGGGTCTATCTTCAATAATTCTATAAACACTTTAAGAAGAGTCACAGGCAGCTTTTTGGCACTTTTCTTGTATTGTATATATTACAATATTGTCCTTATTTTGCACAAATAATGTTTATTTGTGAAATGCATCAAATACATTAAAACATTAGTTTGATGGAGGAGCTGATATCGGTTCTTAGCGGTACTGGTAAGGTAATAAAGTGCCGGATATAGGGAAGAGAACCAATATCGGACATCTCTGATGGTAATTTTAAGATAACGGTGATCAATGAAGTAATCATCAAAATACTTTTTTGTATTCAATGTAACATTTGTTATTTTATTGATTCATTCATTAATTTTCCTCCTCAGGCGAGAGGCGGGGTAGACCCTGGACTGGTGGCCAGCCAATCACAGGGCACATATAGACAAACAACCATTCACACTCACATTCATACCTATGGACAATTTGGAGTCGCCAATTAACCTAGCATGTTTTTGGAATGTGGGAGGAAACTGGAGTACCCAGAGAAAACCCACACATGCACGGGAAGAACATGGCCAAGGGTGGAATTGAACCCTGGCCTCCTAGCTGTGAGGTCTGCATGCTAACCACTTGCCTCGTAAAATGTAAAATAAAAAATAAAAATAATCATAATCATAATCATAATCATAATAAAATAATACAAATAAACCAAAATAAAAATAATAAAAATAAAAATAATTGGAGTTGCCAATTAACATTTTTACTGATATTAAAAACATTAATTCATTCATTCATTTTCTACCGCTTTTCCTCACGAGGGTCGCGGGGATGCTGGAGCCTATCCCAGCTGTCTTGGGGCAAGAGGCGGGGTACACCCTAGACTGGTGGCCAGCCAATCACAGGGCACATATAGACAAACAACCATTCACACTCACATTCATACCTATGGACAATTTGGAGTCGCCAATTAACATTTTTACTGATATTAAAAACATTCATTTTTAATTTTCCAAAACCAATACTGCAACTTAGTGTTGTCTAATTGTCTTTTTTTTTTTAAGAACTAAGCACAATGAATTATTTAAGGCCCAATAATCATCTCCATCTCCTGGCTTTTCCGTACAGGCAAACAGTCCCAGTGTGGCAGCACGGTTGATGGGAGCCTTCAAAGGCGTGATTCAGCTCGTCGCCGCACCTCCGCCCACCTGCTTCCTAAAACCGATCACCTTGTCATATCGGGCGGTGATGGTTACGAGGACTTCAGACTGAACAATAGCGGTGAAACCGTCGGACGAGATGACAGCACCAATCATCTTTTGCTGTGGAGGGTCTGAGACCATCGAGCCCCCTGCCGGACCTTTCTTCTTTGCTGCATTGTTTTGCTCGGCTTCACCGGTTTCTAGGTGTATTTATTCATCAAGATGTAGAAATTATTATATCAATTATTATATTCATTTCAAATCCATCCATTTTTTGGCCCCTGATGCCAGATATGTGATCCGATAAGTCATCATATCATCAGCCAGAGCTTCTGAAGACACCTAAAATGCAACATGGAATGAGCATGAAGGGAAGGACCGGAGCACATTAAACAAGTGCAATATGTAGAGATGATGTGTCAATCATTTTATGTCCGCCTCTTGCTTCGCAAATTAGTCGACAATTATGAGTGGATATACATGAATGTGTTTTTTTTCCACAAATACTGTAATCATCACATATCTAGCTTTTCTATTTAATGGTTAACGACGATGCACAAACACTCATGAAGCAATGTGTCATTACAGTAAAAAAAAAAAAAAAAAAGTGCATTACCATGACGATGCCAAAGCCCTTCTTTCTATATGTATAGCTTAGAACGCTTTAAGGATCTGAAAGGATTTCTTTTGCCAGTATCATCAGATCACCAGCTCAGTGGTTGCTGACTTCTTTCTAGTTAGGTAGCAGATAAAGATAGTTATGTACAGTATTTATGTATTTTTGAGTTCAGCACTTAATTTATAGAAGATGTAGCATTCATTTATTGTTTTTTTTTTCAGTTGAGGTCATTGGAGGTCAGTCATCGCCAGAGTTCAAGCACACACACACCACAGGGAAGAACTTCAAGAAAAAGAAGATTGTATTTGGTTTTAACACAATTTGAACATAGTCGTTATATTAGGGGTGCAGGCTTGGAAATTTTTTTTATTTGCTTGTGACAAAAGTGTTAAATGCAGTTGACATCGGATGTCTGAAAACCACTGTGAGAGGAGATTTCATAATTTTGCTGTTATTTCAGTATTGTGGCAAATGTGTGCTAGATACTGAGTAGGTCAGAAGGACAAGGCTTAAGCACCTGCACGTGCCTTCAGAAGGCTACAGGTTAAGCCATTTTACACAC